>NC_060130.1:851716683-852016683 GCF_021461395.2 Schistocerca americana
TGCAGTATTAGTTCAAATTTAATATTCGCTTCTATAATGCAGGACAGTATTTCACAGTTACAAAACTCGCATCCGACTCATTGACCATACACTTAGTCGCTGACCATAAGTTCTAGCTCAGAGTGACACCAAGAGTGTTACCAAGTAGCGTCTTCATTAATTACTTTAGTTTTAATGTAATCTACGAGTAACTGCTGATGTTTGATATTAACATGAAAAGGATTCCGTAGCCGGCCGCGGTGGTCTAGTGGTTCTAGGCGCTCAGTCCGGAACCGCGCGACTGCTACGGTCGCAGGTTCGAATCCTGCCTCGGGCATGGATGTGTGTGATGTCCTTAGGTTAGTTAGGTTTACGTAGTTCTAAGTTCTAGGGGACTGATGACCACAGATGTTAAGTCCCATAGTGCTCAGAGCCATTTGAACCATTTGAAGGATTCCGTAGACAGTGAAAGAACCTGTTCTTGGGAAACTACTTCTACTGTGATCAAAAGGCATTAAATGATCTTCAAGCACGTGTGTTCCAGCAGCGGTATGAATAAAATGATAGTAATAATGACGGTAATAATCGAATTATCCGGTGACTTTACACTTCACAGTGGATTTTCTAGAACTAAGAAATTTGCTCAATTAATGAAAACTCAAAATGGCTTTACTTCGAGCCTATGATGCCTAGAAGAGTCTTTACATCCTGCTGAAATGAGAATAACATAATCTTCGCATCAGAAGCTTACTTCTACTTAACCATTTAATAGACTCGCATTTTTTCCACCGTGACTAATTTCGTAAGCTAAGCACATCATCCGTTTCAGCACACTCTTGAGGCTGGGAAATGTGGCCACAATGGTCTGGTGGAACGAATTATCACAGGTGCACTGCGTGGGTTCAGGAGTTTACTTTTAAGAGGCAGAAACAGATTTATTTTACCTTCGGTAACCTCAAGAGAAAGACGTTATAACCCATAATCCGCATTAAACATCACGTTCCTTCATTACCAACTGGGCAGAGCCGGTTTACGTTGGGAAATGACATAGCGGAAGTCTTAGCAAACGGAAATACAGTCGCCAGTAAACTCATTTACATTAGAAAATTTTATTTTATTTGATGAACCGATAGCCATTTAAAGGAACAGGTCTCTTATTTTACTTGTACTTGATTGAGCTGCAGACGTTGAAAAATTTGGTGCTGGACTGTGATTCGAATTCGTATCTCCTCTTTCGAGGATATGAATCTCTCAGAACAGTATAGTTCAATCATTTCGTTGCTTTTCCCAAGACTGCAATCTTCTCTAGGTCTCCTCCAAAGGAGCCAGTACAAAAATATTCATAATTTCATTTCAAGCCCTATCAAGTGCACACCCACCTGCTAGTGAAAATTAACGTGCATTTTTGATGTCTGTTCATGTGTTGCCAACAATCGCAATAGGTGTCGTTATTTCTGGTCAAACACGCACACATCTTACTGTTGGTGAGTAAGCAACTGATACTTAAGCTATATTCGTGGATGCACCGTAGGTGTGCAGTTCGATTGTCACTTAGGCACAAAACTTTGTATCCTTATTTTAGATTCAAACACCTAGCAGCTCGTAAGAAAAACAGATACATTTGATATTTCTTAGTTAACAATCCGATTAAGTGTTGGTTTCGTATCTCCGTCACAGAACTTCACATCTTGCACTTCATCTTTAAATGCATGCAAACTTTGGTACTTCAAAATGGAGGTATATCAGACATCTTTCGTGGTTAGCTAACAGGGACGAAAGGGTCTTGATAGGGGTCCCGGTTTATTACAAAAATTGTCGTCTTTTATTTTCAAGTTTAGATTTGGTTACTGGTATTGGCATAAATTTCGGTAATTCATGACTCTTCATGGCTAGTCTTCAATATGATCTGATAAGATTAGATAAGATTAATTCTTGTTCCATAGATCATGAATACGACATTACGTAATGATGTGGAACGTGTCATTTTAAATGAAACATTTCTTTACATACCATGATTCAATTTCTCTACAACAATTGTTTACACACACACACTCTCTCTCTCTCTCTCATTCTTTTTTATTTCTCTCTCTCTCCCCCCCCCCCCCCCCCCTCTCTCACTCTCTCTCTCTCTCTCTCTCTCTCTCTCTCTCTCTCTCACACACACACACACACACACACACACATTATTTTTTTTTTATTTGTTTGTTGTCCTCGACTATTGGCGAGGCACGAAAACGCCTGTGAATGAGCTTTTTAGTTTTGAGTACACTTGCGAAAGAAATATAAAAACAACTATGAGAGTTACTGATTTATGATGCTTAGTTTGCAGTCAATTCTGAGTATTTTTAGTAACTACGCTCCAGTCCCTAAACCTAGTTACAGAAATGCGAATCAGTCACATTACGTATTCCAGGCCGTAGCAGCTGTGACTTGGAGACACCAGCTATGGTCACTTCCCAGCCCGCTGTAGGATCACGTCGGTTCGTCTTCTTTCTGGTGGTACTATAACTGAGATTTGGCAACAAGACAACGTATGTTTGGCAACTCTGTGATCGACGAGTTACTTCCTTGTGTGCACGGAATTAAGCCTCAAAGTTCACTTGATTTTACCTGTCATTTCCATTGAATAATCTCAGTTATTATCGCTTGAGGTGTAACAAAAGATTGTAAACTTACGGTTTTCAGCCCAGGAAAGTCGTTGCAGGTGGAAATCGCAACTAATCTCGTCCTTTAAATAGCGGTTTATGAGTTCTAGCCACTACTGGGCTCGTAAGAGGAACCTCATACACATACCTGTTTGCCAGGTCTGTGGTAACGTGCTGACCTGTGAAAACGCGTCTGTTATGGTTCGCAGTTCCAGTCTCACTGACTTTAAAGTTTTTACCCCTTCTGTGAAAGAGCTAAAAGCATCAATAAGGAAATCGCAAGAAAATACTTTCGGCTCATAGTGCAATGGTGAAAAACTTACAATGCTGCACAACAGGTAACGCCTCTTTCCGCTGCTGACAAGCAAATTTTGGGTTTCTAGAAATACATAACTACATTTATTTAATGCCACTTTTGCATACCTCTTGAGTATGACACAGCATACCAATTAAACACAGACCCCATCGAAATCTAAGTGAGTAGTATTTTACTAATTCGTGTCGATAGAGGCATGCTTGTGTACAGATACTCAGTTTTATTAAAACAGACTTTCTTCGTAAGGTTATCATGGGTAGTTTTATTTCATTTCTTATAATACAGTGCACAGTTTTCGTAAGGTTTCCTTTAGTGTTGTTGAAACAATAGTAAACATGAGAGTGAAATTAATCATCAACGATATATGGGAATTCTCTGATGTTATCTATAACAGTCTGACGATGCACATGCAGTTTATTGATTACATGCATGTAGAAAACTTGTTCTGAGTTAAAGCTGTCAAACAATGTTTGAAGAAGAATAAAATGCCACTACCACATGACACCTAATGTAGAAAATACTTTTCTGACGTATTTGGGCACGATGCGCTCTCCCCATACCTAATACAAAAGCTTCGAGATGCATTTGCTGCCTGGCTGTCTATTAAACCTGAAAAGAACAAAATGTCACAGAAGTTAGCCCTTTTTCCACATGCGACTATTTTGGGTTGAGAAGTGAAGGGAATTATGTTCAAAGTTCCATTAGATTGGTAACTTCAGCAGACAGAAGAATTACGCTTAAAAAAAAAATAGTAGTAAATGTATTCTAACTCGCGACATCTCACCCATTGTGCACGACACTTACCATTACGCTACTAGCTGACACATAGCTACAACTGCTCCAGAGCTGAACAACAATGCCTCCAGAGCTTCTGCATACCACAGCGCTGCGAGATAATGCAAATGGCTCGGTCTAGACTTCTGAGAGAAACAGTTACAGCTTTTCTTTTGCGCTGCATGATGTTTTTTACAAACAGATAGCGCAATAGAATAGCTCAAGTGGAAAGGAACACTTCCTATTTAAATTTCTGCATCCTACACTGTTGGCAGTTACGTGTAGGGGGCAGTTACGTGATTTTATTTCGGTGATTACAAAATACATTCGAATGTATGCACTGGGTAGCCGAGGCAGCTAGTTCATGGTGATTCGGTCAACCAAGTAAATGAATTTACTGAACATGCTGCAATTTACTACAGGGAGCCTGTGTGTCAGAATTCTCATCCAGTGTGGCGCACCGGCGTAACAATAGAGAACTGAGTCACAGAAAAGAGCGTTTGGTGGTCTGTTGGACTGATGGTAGGTTCTTATACCTATGGTCTGAGTTCGATTCCCACTTCTGTTAATGATTTTAGATAGGGAGAGAAAGATTCCATTCTCTTCTGACTACACCAAGTGTGGTCTGAAATTCACATTAAAAATGATATTCCTTCTCTGCCAAGTAGACGTTAGGTTGAACCACAATAAAGTCTGGAGTGGCAATATGTAGAAACTCTATCACCTGTAACCTTTCTTACGAGGTGTGGCTAGAAAAAACCGGACTAGTACTGGTGAAACAATAAAACGAATTCAATAAGGCTGAAAGTCGCGTGGCCTGTCACCTGACTCTCGCTCCGCCTACTGCTCGAGTTTCATCTGCCTCCTGCACTCAGTCTGCCCGTGGCGTCTGTTTTAAGTAGTTGACGTTTTGTCTGTGCGTCGGAAAATGTTGAGTGTACAGAAAGAACAACGTGTTAACATCAAATTTTGTTTCAAACTAGGAAAATCTGCAAGTGAAACGTTTGTAATGTTACAACAAGTGTACGGCGATGATTGTTTATCGCGAACACAAGTGTTTGAGTGGTTTAAACGATTTAAAGATGGTCGCGAAGACACCAGTGATGACACTCGCACTGGCAGACCATTGTCTGCAAAAACTGATGCAAACATTGAAAAAATCGGTAAACTTGTTCGACAAGATCGCCGTTTAACAATCAGAGCAGTGTCTGAGTTAACAGGAGTTGACAAGGAAAGTGTTAGGCAGATTCTTCATGAAAGTTTCAACATGAACAAAGTGTGTTCAAAAATGGTTGCAAAGTGTCTCACAACTGAACAGAAGGAACGCCGAAGAATGATTTGTTCTGATATCCTGGAAAACATTGAAAGTGATCCCACCTTCTTACAAAATGTTATTACTTGCGATGAATCGTGGTTTTTTACTTACGATCCCGAAACTAAACGCCAATCGATGCATTGGAAAACTCCTGGTTCTCCACGACAAAAAAAAGCACGAATGTCAAAATCGAAATTCAAGGCAATGATGATTTTTTTTTTGACATCAAAGGGATTGTGCACATTGATTGGGTACCAGAGGGACAAACAGTGAATCAGCATTACTACATTAGCGTCCTGGCTACCCTACGTGAGCGAGTACGGAGAAAACGGAACGATTTGTGGAGAAAAAAGTCATGGATCCTTCACCAAGACAATGCCCCAGCTCACAGTGCGTTGTCAGTGAAGATGTTTTTGGCAAAACACAACATTCCCATCTTAGATCATCCACCCTACTCACCTGATTTGGCCCCCTGTGATTTTTTTCTTTTCCCTAAAGTCAAGTCAGCTTTGAAAGGAACTAGATTTGAGACTGTTGAAGCTGTAAAAGAAAAAGCGACGGAAGTAATGTATGGACTTACCGAAAATGATCTGCAGCATTGCTATGAACAGTGGAAAATTCGTATGGAGCGGTGTAGAGACCGAGGAGAAGAGTACATTGAAGGAGATAACATGAAATTGTAAATAATTGTAAATAAATGTTTTTTCCAGCATCAGTCCGGTTTTTTTCTAGCCGCACCTCGTATACTAGTTATTTATTTCTAGTGACGAAACAAACGCTATGTAGGGTCACAGGACACTTATTCCATCTTTTATCTGAGCTTCTGTATGTCGATAAAATTGGTTCTGAACTGGGAATGCGACTCAGACCGCCCTTATCGCGGAATTTGATCCCTTCGTGGCAATACAGCTCGGTTACAATTTGTTGTTTGTTCAAAACTGCAGATTCCTCAACAGCTCCACATATTACGTGTGAAGGGGTTCGAATCCTGGTGCGGCACTAAAGATTTCATTATGTATTATCAAGCTCTAGGATGAGAACACCTACCTGTTGGTTAATCTAATCTAATCTCATCTAATCTAATCTGGTGGATAATAATTTTGATTTTTAATGTTTTTTCATTCGTTGTCAACACTAACGATATCTGACGTTTTTGACTCCCAGTGGGACACAGAACTATTGGCGAGATCGCTGTAAGTTCAAGATGTTATTCCGAGCTGCTGGTGGAGAAAAATTCGGTAGCTGACGTCTCTTTGAGTGTAGTCAACAACGTTACGTGTGGGGCTCTATTCCCAGATAGCACTGAACTCTTCGTCATATTACTTCTAGTTCAAACATGCTCACATATCACTGCTGGTGCAACAAACCCATATTTAACGTTAGTTTTCTCTAGAATATAACAGCGATAGGTGCCGGGTTGGAGTTCTGGGAAGGAAAAAATTAATGTTTCTTCTCGTCATTTCAGTTAAAACATCTAGCTACTGGCAGGGAAATCCGATATGACACAGTTGGTTGTGTTTCGATAGCAATCCGATTAGGTTCTGGGTTCGAATCCCTGTCCAACACAAAGCTTTACCTCACGGCATTTCAAGTAAGTTACTTGTGAAGAAGCAATATTTAACATCTCTCGTAGTTCGTCAACAGGGACAAGAGATGCAGGGGAGGAATTCGCGCCCGTAAAAATGTTTGTGTTGTGTAATTTAAAGTTGATATTTGCTAACTGATACTGTCTAAAATCGAGATATATCACTCTCCGTATGCCTAATCAGGAATGACTGTTAGTTTGCGTCAGTCACGAAATCTTTGTTTAGTTTGCATGACCTAGGTTTGAATCCATATGCAGAACGAGACGGTTCGTCGTGTCATTTGAAGTTCATACATATTCTCAACTAGCAGCTCGTGAATAACTTAAAATTTTAATGTCATTTTGTGTTAAATAATATGTACGGTATGTTACTTTGCAGAGGAAATCTTGAATACGACGAACTTATCACGTGCATTACCCATCTGACATAATAATGAGAACGGTAACATTTCAGGTATGTCATTTACTGTAATAAATGTGAGCTTACAAGCCTTAACGACACTCTTATCTGTGATAACGTGTTCCCTGATATTTGCAGTATCGTCGTATTACTTTACATCATGAGTTATTGCGAGACAGAGCAGTGTTTTCTAGTGGTGACATGTTGGAACAATTTTCAATAGTCAAACGACTGTGCCAAGGGGCGATTAGAGGACCTGCTAGACAGCCGCGTTATGCCGGTTCCATGCGAACCAGGCGAAATGCAATTCAGGTCATTGGGATACTTTTGAGTATGACTGTACATATCTCTGTCCCATGACTTTTGTCACCTCAGTGTAATTTTTCCAATGTCGGGGGAAGACGACAGCTTCGACAGGGTTGGCAGCTCAGCGCGAAGCGTCGGCGTCGGTTCTGACGACGGCGCGTCGGAAGCAAGGGCAGAGGCCTGGATCCTCGAAGGGAGGCTGGAACGTAGCGACCGTTGTCGGCATGATGCTGACCGAAGTGTGGCGGCGGCCGTGGCAGCTCAGGCAGTCTGGCAAAGGGGCCGTGTGCGCTGTAACACAGCGGTGGTACGCCCCACACACGTTTCACACTGGTATGTGAGGGCATCCAAACACCAAAAGTGTTAGGAAAAACGCCTTGTGGTCTAAACGAGCCTAGTGTAGCCAGGCTACAGTCTAATAATGTGCAGCCAGCTGTCTTCCATACAATGTTGCACTGCACCCTTCCACGAATATAGGCTTCAGTAAACCCGACGTAACAGTGCATACGCATTCCACGGCTGACACCTGTGTACGGGATTTGCCGAGATCACGATGGTGAGTACGAGCCTCCAGGAGAGAAAGGAAATTGATCAGTTAGAACGAGGGATGTTCAAAACAAACTGAATGGAGCTTATTTCCAGATATTTACCTCCAAAGGGTACAGATTCGAGGTTGCGCCGTGAGGGAGGCCACCTACAGCCAGACTGAGGGTATGGCACCCGAAAGAGGAGCAGGAGGACACGTCTGGTTGGGTCGAGAGCTGCCTACCGAGAGCGTCTAGCCAACGCCAGCGAGCCCTCTCCAGCCCGCCCTGCGCCCCCCTCCCCCCCCCTTCTCTTCCCCTCGTGAACGTCACAGCGCCGCGCCCTGGTTGGCTGCTGAAGGGTACTTCGCAAGAGTGCCTCATCAGCAACGTTTTAGTGAAGCATTATCTCGTCAACAGTACTCTGCATTCACACAGAGCGAATGTGGTTTGGTGGCGATATCCAGGTTATCCAGTGACAAATGGTGTTGACCGGCCCAAGCCTAGCCACACGCCTACAGTGAAACGCGTTCTACTGCACTGGAAACGAAAAACGGAAAAAATAAAAATTTATGTGACTACCAACAAACTTTTCCCGTCAGTCTGACATTCCTCCATACAATAAACTATCAGACCATAATAGGAACTTCGTTACATTAAGTTTTAGCACTGATCAGGATTAAAATGTATTAAATCCGGTTACCAGAGGGTAGTTAACAAGCCGAAAGGAAAATCAAGGAAATGATTGACAGATATACGCAATGGAGATATGCGTATTCCAGAGCTACATCCAGAAAATGTTCAGGGTAGAAACAAGCAGCGATTGTTGATCCTAAAAGAGAATCCCATGATCATGTCACTGTCATAGGAAGAAGGATAAATGTCCTACAAATGAGTCATTTAACCACATTTTCGTCAGTCACATCCAGCGCAATTTGCTATGTTTGAGGTAGTGTAGGCTGAATTGGATAGGTTAGAGCAATTAGGGATCATTATACCCATTTCTTTCAGCCATTGACGACCGCTATGATGGTGATGAAGGAAGACAAGTGGAGCAATAAGTGCCTGTTGGAACTATGAATCTACCATAAAAACTGCGTCAAACAGATCTGTTCCACATGCCATCTCCATAAGACTTGTTAACCAAGTCAACTGAAAATTAATTTAGTAAATGCGTAACTGTAATTGCTCATGGATGCTGACACACAGTGCAGGCTAGTCGCAGACACATCATTTGGGATCTACAGGCACAATTGTTTGTCACTTGGATTCGCTTGCGACTCCTGCTATTTTCCAAAGGTAATCCAGTACATCCTGGAATGTGCCAATTATTTTAATCATATTACCATAACAGATACCAGATAGTAAAAACATTTTGATAATTTAAATATCTTCCCAATGGGAACCAAGTAAAACCAGCTCATGAACAAAAATATGCGAACTTCCTGCTTTTCAGAAAAAAAAAATTATGTGAAATTTACTCCTTGTCTGGGCCAATTTATGCCACGGAAGCGTCTTATAGTCTCCAGTAACGGCTCCAAGCATAGAATTGGTGATGTACTATTCCATAAGAATCCTAACAGCACTGAATAGCCAATTGATTTTGCCTCAGAAATCTTATTAGGTGTTCATCTTAACTATTAATAACTATAGAAAGAGCCATTAGCAATAGTACATTGGGGCAGAAAATTTCAAGTATACCTCTTCAGTATAAAATTCCATTTAATTATCAGTCACAAGCCTGTGATATGACAATTCGGCACCTAGGCCAAACTTCCAGACAAGACAGCGTAATAGTCTTTTGGGCCCTATTCTTGAGTAATTATCGATATGATATCAATTGTAACCAATATCCCAACATGCTAACGCTATTACCATCGTCGACTTGGTAATGGGCCTGACAATACGAAGCGCATCCTAGAAGAGTTCCTCATTACTGCCTGTGAAGTAGCCCATACTACATGGCAAGATCTGCTGCTATGCAAGGTTTTGTTGTCAGATAAGTAAAGGTGGCCAATAGCACTTGCCAAAATGGATTGAGCTCAGGTTTTGCAAGCACTTCTTGTTGTATCACAGACTCAGAATGCATGAAGTTGTTTTCCTGTTGTCGTCATTCCTTTCCCACTCTAGTCACATATCGTCAAGTTATGACACTACTGCACTGGGGGATGATACATATGAAGGAAATGCTACTGCATTATCTTTACTGGCCAGACTTAGAAGCACAAAATCACCTTGGCCTAACCCCAAACACTCTTGGGTACAGGTGCACGTAGACTTTGTAGGCTCATTCAGTGTAATTGTTAGTGATGGACACACTCTTGACTTTTCTGGGTACGGTTCAGATGTCGACAACATACATTCTGTTATTCCAGCTTCCGTCCAATTATTTGGCAATCATGAGAGCTCCCCTTACTACAGTCTCTGACAATGGTTTGCGGTTTGTCACCTCTGAATTCAGGAATTTTTGAAAATGCAACACTCAGCCAGGGGCATAATCAGGCTGGAGCAATCGGGACAGTGCCACAGAGAGAATGGGGCATCCGGCGTCCAAAAGAAAGGAAGATGAGGAAAATTTAAAATACACTACTGGCCATTAAACTTGCTACACCAAGAAGAAACGCAGATGATAAATGGACAAATATATTATACTAGAACTGACATGTGATTACATTTTCAAGCAATTCGGGTGCACACATCCTGAGAAATCAGTACCGAGAACAACCACCTCAGGCCGTAATAACGGCCTTGATACGCCTGGGCATTGAGTCCAACACAGCTTGGATGGCGTGTACAGGTATGCAGCTTCAACACGATACCACAGTTCATCAAGAGTAGTGACTGGCGTATTGTGACGAGCCAGTTGCTCGGCGACCATCGACCAGACGTTTTCAATTGGTGAGAGATCTGGAGAATGTGCTGGCCAGGGCAGCAGTCGACCGTTATCTGTATCCAGAAAGGCCCGTACAGGACCTGCAACATGCGGTCGTGCATTATCCTGTTGAAATGTAGGGTTTCTCAAGAATCGAATGAAGGGTAGAGCCACGGGTCGTAACACATCTGAAATGTAACGTCCACTGTTCAAAGTGCCGTCAATGCGAACAAGAGGTGACCGAGACGTGTAACCAATGGCACCCCACACCATCACGCTGGGTGATACGCCAGTATGGCGATGACGAATACACTGTGCGTTCACCGCAATGTCGCCAAACACGGATGCTACCATCATGATGCTGTAAACGGAACCTGGATTCATCCGAAGGAATGACATTTTGCCATTCGTGCATCCAGCTTCGTCGTTGAGTACACCATCGCAGGCGCTCCTGTCTGTGATGCAGCATCAAGGGTAACCGCAGCCATGGTCTCCGAGGTGATAGTCCATACTGCTGCGAACGTCGTCGAACTGTTGGTGCAGATGGTTGTTGTCTTGCAAACGTCCCCATCTGTTGACTCAGGGATCGAGACGTGGCTGCACGATCCGTTACAGCCATGCGGATAAGATGCCTGTCATATCGACTGCTAGTGATACGAGGCCATTAGTATCCAGCACGGCGTTCCGTATTACCCTCCTGAACCCACCGATTCCATATTCTGCTAACAGTCATTGGATCTCGACAAACGCGAGCAACAATGTCGCGATACGATAAACCGCAATCGCGATAGGCTATAAATCCGACCTTTATCTCCTCCTTACACGAGACATCACAACAACGTTTCCTCAGGCAACGCCGGTCAACTGCTGTTTTTGTATGGGAAATCGGTTGCAAATTTTCCTCATGTTAGCACGTTGTAGGTGTCGCCACCGGCGCCAACCTTGTGTGAATGCTCTGAAAAGCTAATCATTTGCGTATCACAGCATCTTCTTCCTGTCGGTTAAATTTCGCGTCTGTAGCACGTCATCTTCGTGGTGTAGCAATTTTAATGGCCAGTAGTGTAGGAAGTACAACTGAAAAAAAATTGAAAATATGACATACATGTTTGCATGTTCAATAGTACCCATAGCATGTTGATGAATAATAGCTGTGTTCTGATGCTAGTCCTTTGAATGTGAGGTAAGACGAATTGGCAGCCCGTTCATATTGTACCAACAGCTCACGTACAGCTGAGAGGTAAACGTGGGGCTCTTGGCTTCCACCTATGCATCATCGCGTTGTAGAAGGAAAAAGACCTTAAACTAAAAATAAAGTGGATGTCATATTCATACATATTTGAGTCCACATACTGTCAAATTTCAGATGGCAAAGAAGGATCTCAGAGTCCTTTTAACGATAAGGGAAAAAGAGACCGGAAAAATTTATCTGAAAGGATTCAAAAGCATGAAAATTTTCACAGTATCATGCAAATTACTGCGCTAGCTACGAGCAATGCAAAAGATATCAAACAGTTGATGAAACGTGGCAAGAAGTCTCAAAAAAGAACATAAGTTTTGGGGTAATGTTGTAAGAAGAGTAATTAATTTGTCGTTATCATTAACACGCCACATTCCCTTTGGTGATAAAAGCAGCAACTTCTGAGTCTCGAACAAGAATAATTTTGAAATGCGTCAGTCTATTACTGACTGAATAGTCTCATTTTATTTCATTTCTTTAATTCATTTTCGCGTCTGTGACATTCCGGTGCAGTTTAAATATGTCAGTGCTGGTTATGAGCGTCCTCAGTCACTGCAATGGTCAAGCCATCATTTCCCATTTTAACATTCTCTCCACACTGGATAGCTTTTACAAGTGAATTTTCTGTAGCTGCATGTCTAGGACGTTTAATGAGCTCAGGAAGGGACAGGCGCTGGTCTGTGAGTCCAGGAGTGTTCGCCAGGGGAGGTCGGTCCTGTTCTAAGGGGGTCAATTGACCACGTGCGAGTCATGTAGGCCGCCAGCTATTTTGTTTAGGTCAGGCTGCGGACGCAGTCGCCTTCTCAGAATACAGTGGTCAGCACAGCATGAGAGTCCATCGACTCCACCTTAAAACGCCGGCGTAATGAGCCGTGGCGAAAACATGCCCTGTACAGAATACTGCCCTTTTTTACGAAGCCAAAGCTATTCCGCCAGAGCTCCGGTCTATAAAATTTGTTTGCTGTGGCCAGGATTCTTTATAGGAAGCAAGAAAGTAGAACATCACTCAGAGATAAAGATCTCTGTCTCTTTCATGAGAAAAGAAATAGTTGACTTCGTTTTAGAATTTCTTTTCTCCCTTCGTAGGAGCGAAATGCCGCCACCGGATGTTATCCCTACACAAGGTGAGCGGCCTCTCGTGTCGTAGAAAGTACGGGAAGAAACTGTATTGATTCCTCCTATGAAATTACGAGAGAGGCCTTTTTCTGTGAATTACATACGCGGGAAAACTGCGGAACGGCTGAAGTTACTGCATCTGTGAAGAGTGGGAACAATGTGTTTAACTTTTAGGACCTGTGCTCGCTGTAACACAAGCCATTGCATGGCTGATAAACTTCTTCCTAGGAGGGGAGTTATGGCAGTAGCATTTCTGCTGGCCAGAATTTAATTTGGCCTTGGAGAAAGATAGTTTTATATGAACTTCGTGGAGAGCAGAGAGGAGACCACTTTGCCAAGGGCGCTCGGATTCAAGATTTTGGAGAGGGCCCTTTTGAGTGAGCTCTGGGAGAGAGACACGGTTTGAGCTCTGCGAACAGGGAAGACACAGTCCTGACGAAAGGCTCCGGTTCGACAGCTCTGCGAGAACACTCGGTGTTCAGGGGCCATGCACACTACTCCATTCTGCAGCTTAAGTCATGGTGAGAATCTGCAGCGAGGGCGATTAAGAATCAGAGTTGTCAGCTGTTCGGTAGGTGTGTGATTGTGACTAGTTACACTCGGGAATATCGATGCTTTTCATTAGGTTTCCAAGGCTCATTAACGACTCAGTTAGTTATAGTAATTAAATGTGACTGACTATGTCTCTTGGCTAGGTCGGAGCAATCACGGTGCGGACACTGCGGTCCTTTTCTTTTATTAGTGTTGTTTAAGATGACGATTATTACCTTTTTCTCTTGCCCGAGGTCGTTGTCAAGTGAATCAATTATTGATTTAAATTGGTCTTTATCCGTAAACGTTAATTGTTTTATTTGCTATGTATGTTGTTCTCTCGATTTCATTTTGTACGAAAATTTCCGTTATTTATTTGTCACAGAGGATTTGTAAAAATCGGAGTAGAATTGGACCAATATTTGATTTCAGTAGATACATGAACCCCTTTCTGTTTAGGTTATTAATGCTTTTTGAAAGAACCAGCTCCTCAGACTCATTTTTAAGGGCCACCCTTTTCATCACGTTTTGCATTGCACAACAGTACTGATTAACACATGTGAGTTCGAGGGGAGCGATATGTCTCTCAGAAGGTCCAACGATGCAGATAGTTGGGGCTGCCAGATGTCATGTCCAGCTCGGTTGGCGGCCTCCAGTTCTCCTTCTGTAATTGAATTACTTGCCAATTATGTCAGAACTGAAAGAATTTCTGTATCAGTCACATGGTGCTCTGAAGGTCCCATAACTCACGCAGGAAGAGTCGCAGACAAATATTTTAAGACATTCAGAGCTCACTGTTCTTTTCAGTCATGTACGAAACAATGCAAAACATTAGTAAAATCTATAAATTATGTAAGTCTTTCGCTACGTTAAAGTTCTCATAGATGACTCTGTAAAGTCCTCAGTAGTTAAGATATGCCAATTATTCACTAGATTTACCCACGTCGAAGATCAGTCTCTGTATTACGAGCTGAACATCAACTATCTGGAGCTATGGGTGAAATACTAAATCTGAGCAAATGTCGCAGCCAAAGCTATAACGCAGAATTGGTCATGAGTGATGTATACAGTGATCCACGAAAAGATATCAGGAAATTTGTCTCTCACGTTTATTTAAATTTAGTCACAAAGATGCTGTAAAGGTCAATCAAGAAACAGCCCCAATTCTCGGAACAGTGGAGAAAGTCAACAAATTTTTTGCTCACAGTATTGCAGCGTTGCTATCTAAGCTTAAGTGAAACCTGTGAAAATTTGTAAGAGACTGGCGTGGAGCGTTGCGCTAACTACCACTGGTCAGTAAGCGCAGTCTGGTGACAAGTAGGTTACAGCAACATGTACGCAAAAGAATTGCGAGACAGGCTAGCAGTGCTCCGCGAAACCCGCTCCGTGCAGCGGTAACAGCTGGAGTGGGCAGGACAGGGTCACCACACGTGGGCTAGAACCGTGTCATGAGCTAGGTGAACGGGTGCCATGCAATGCGGGATTCACTAGGCATGGCCTGCACCTCAGTAGGTATGGGGAGGGGAGACTGACAAAGATTATAGGTGACAGTGCAGTGGGAACACTCATAGAAAAATTCCTGTAGTAGTTGGTGTGTTCTATATGTAATATACACAAATAAAAACTTCAATATCCATGTACATGTCTTAAGATGAAAAGGAAAGTACCATGTCCAATCAGTAAGGAGACAGGCTTATAAAAGTTCCATTACAAACAGTGCGACACAAGTCTGCAATAGTTCTCCACATAAGATAAACATTATTTCATCATTCCCACATTTTAGTAAAACCGCAGCGTCATTCATACTTGATCACTGTTACTACCCAGTAGCAGAATCTTTGCAACATGTGAATTACAAACGTATAAAGATATTTTGCTCCTTTTTCTTTTGCAAGTAGCGCAAACTGTCCTGTAGATTAAGCCGATCGAACAAACTCACTCCTCAAAAGAAGGTGAACTTATATTTACATAAGATCAAATATTATAGTATATACTTATATTAAACTAATAGTAAAGCATCAGAACTTATTAAAAACGCGAATGTTAGGAAAAAAAGAGACGCGAACCATCGCCGTAACATGCATCCAATTCATTGGTCTATAACGCTACTCACTACGCTAAACCGACGACAAATGTTCGACAGCCAATTCTAGTATGTTGCCACTTGCTCAAAGTTTTAAACGTAGCTATGTCACTAATTGAAATTTAATTATAACAAATTGTACCAAGAACAATGCGTTTTTGGTGGATCCTCAGTGTGTCATTGCCTTCAAATGGCATACTCTCATAATATGCAAGTTACAATAAGTCTTTTGTCACGAATATGATGTGTCTCATTATTTTATTGCAACGAATCACACAATTAACAATGGGTTTTCGAGTGATTTTCAATTTGATGGTGCTCAGAAACGGCACATATACGTATAGGCTTGAAATAAATGCCAATATGGCGCCTCACAGCTCCGTGCTGATGGGAGATGGCGTGCTTGTGACGTAGGAGGCGTTCTGCCATCTCATTGGTCAACGTTCAAACGCAAGTTCAGCGTGTCTGATATGCTACATACTGCTCTGCACGTCGGGAAAGACTCCCCAACGTGCTACGCCTCGCTATGACGTCAGAAACTCGGCACGTTCAGCGCTCTGCGTTCAGATGCTCGGTCCATGTACACCACAGAAGGCGCGAGCCGCGCCTGAGCAACGTCGACTCAAAGGAAGGCCTCGGCGCCTGTTCGTGACGTCACGTCAGCTAGGCACGGCGAACGCCAGGTCTGTTGCAGGCATACTCATAATGGTGGTGTCTCCCTCTCTGACACAAGAAAATGTGAAACTATTGGCGGTAGTTGACCAACACACATTCTTCTGAGAGCTTTCTGCACTCAATTGATTGTGCAATTCATTACACTTCTTAACAAATAGTGTACTTCTGAACTTAAATTTCCACCTGTTTTAAGGATTGACATACAAAAACAACTTCATGATCCAGCAGCAACAGAAGTCGTGGTTCTTTACCTTATTTGTAAATCTGAGGAAGTTACGTTTGTACTGGGTTGCTTTTACAAGAAACTGTGAATATATTGGTGCTCTTCTTTAGGTATCTTGGTTGACTATGGGATGCGGAGCACTGAATGTTAATGAAATATCTTGCGATTGTACACGTTGGGGGAGGGTGTGGGGGACAGAAGAAGAGGCAAAAGAGAGATACTTGTTTTATCAAAAAAAAATTTTTTTATCTTATAAAGTTTCTCCTTTCAGTTGCAAGAGGGGAATATTTATCTTTTCTATGTTTAAAAAAGTTGAAGCTCAGCAGTATTTTCGATGTATGAAGCTATTTTGTTTCCTGTTTAGAACTCCTTTCGTTGAAAACGACTGTAATCTAATGATTGGCAACAGTTGGACATTTACACATGTAAATTAGTTCACATTTCCAGTGACGATGTCAAACGAAAATAAATAAATAAAAGAAACGAGTTAATTGTAAGGGGGTTTGGGTAAGTTTCGATGGCAAAATGGATCAAGTAAATATAGTTAATTGAATGTAAAATTTCCGAAGCTTGCAAGGGGCAAAGCATCTTCTCATACTGATCTTCGTTTGTTTCAAAAATGGCTCTGAGCACTATGGGACTCAACTACTGAGGTCATTAGTCCCCTAGAACTTAGAACTAGTTAAACCTAACTAACCTAAGGACATCACACACATACATGCCCGAGGCAGGATTCGAACCTGCGACCGTAGCGGTCTCGCGGTTCCAGACTGCAGCGCCAGAACCGCGCGGCTCGTTTGTTTCGACAGGATCCAGTAATACAGAACTATGATCTTCACTTGTAGCTTTACGATAATAAGAAAATCTTTCATCTAAATAAAACTGCAGAATCCGAAACAATACCAAACATTTTCTCCAAAAATAAGAGATTTATAGTGATAAGCGCGCCCAGGCGTTTCTGCCTGCAACAGACCTGGCGTTCGCCGTGCCTAGCTGACGTGACGTCACCTACAAGCGGCGAGGCCTTCCTTTGAGTCGGTGTTGCCCTGAGTCGCCTGTGCGCAGGCGTTGGACAGCAGAAGGCAGACGAAGCAAGAGGAACGAAGAAACGCGCCGATGACGTCAGGGCCTTGGCTTGCTGCCCGGCCAGACGTCGGCGCTGCAGGGTGCCCACGCACCTACTGGCCCGCTGGCCGGAGGCCAGCCGTCTGCTGATCACTGCCAGCCCACCGCGCCGGAATGAGGCGTCTCTGCCTCACATTGGCCATGGAGAAACGTGTAATTTAAAAGTAATAAAGTGTTTTTCTCGACCACCTTTCTGTCACTGGGTCCCACCTCTACAGCCCGCAACACAGTGGTTCAAAAATGTTCAAATGGCTCTGACCACTATGGGACTCAACTGCTGTGGTCATAAGTCCCCTAGAACTTAGAACTACTTAAACCTAACTAACCTAAGGACAGCACACAACACCCAGCCATCACGAGGCAGAGAAAATCCCTGACCCCGCCGGGAATCGAACCCGGGAACCCGGGCTTGGGAAGCGAGAACGCTACCGCACGACCACGAGATGCGGGCACAACACAGTGGTGTCAGAGGTCGCAGTAACATTATGTTATCGCTGGAGGATTTAAAAACTTGTTCTGTGAGTACATCCTAGATATCGTTAAAGCTACTAAATCCATTATGTTGGACTGGAAGTTACGACGTTATCTATGTACTTTGCCATAACCTGACATAGGTCATTGGTCATCCGTTTCTTGGTACGCGAGCGGCTGTGCACAGGAGTTAAACAGCGCCAGGGTCAAGCTGAAGTTTTCAGGTTCAAATGGCTCTCAGCACTATGGGACTTAACTTCTGAGGTCATCAGCCCCTAGAACTTAGAACTACTTAAACCTAACTAACCTAAGGACATCACACACATCCATGCCCCAGGCAGGATTCGAACCTGCGACCGTAGCGGTCGTGCGGTTCCAGACTGTAGCACCTAGAACCGCGCGGCCACCCCAAAGTTTTTCAGGTCTCTGTGGTTGGAGACACTACAGAATGACTCGGATGTTAGGCGTAGGAGTAGGAGGTGTATACGAAGACGATAGGGGAAATGACACTCTAAGTTGTCTTACTGGTCTGCTTTTTATTGTTTCTCCACGTGTTAGCAAGGAACACGCAAAAGAGCACAGACGCTAGTTTATAACTTCACTAAGTGTAAAATATAAATGAAGTTAACAACGAATTACCAGAAAAAATGACCACTCCAGCCTGTATCTCGGTTAAGATTCGGGTATGTATAGTACTTGAAACGTCCCCTTTGAACAATTATACATGACTGTGCTTAAACTGACACACAATATTTTTAGCGCAACGCAATCTGACTTTCAAAAATCCCTACAAATGAATGGCCCTGACTAACATTAACCTATACCTTTCACAAATCACTTACCACACAAAAATCTTCGTTACTCGAACTACTGCAATACAGCGAGCGCCACTATTGCCAGCTAAATAGAAGATTCAAACTACGGAAGGCACTAACTACTGATAGGCATAGTTAGCAAATGAAAGATTTTAATAGAGAACAAACAATATATTTACCTTAATAGTCATAATATATATAGCAGTTCATGACATCCAGTCTTACAAATTTCAAAACTCCGCCATTTCTCTCCCCACATCCACCACTGCTGGCGGCTCACCTCCAACTGCGCAACGCTACGCGCTGTTAACATCCAGCTGCCCAACACTACAATGGCAGATATTCCAACAACAATGCAAACCAGCCACAGACTGCACACAGCACATACAGAGCGCTACGCGGCTTTACCAATATAAAAACTTAAACAGCCTACTTACATAGCCCCCATGCTCCCCACAAAAAAATTTACAAATTGTTTTGGGCAGTGGCCAATACTGATTTGAAATTTTTTTTCATAATTACAGTAACAAAGAAATCAAATGCACACACTTATTGATACAATGTTGGTCAAAATCTAAAATTCTCTCACAGTCCATAAAGACAGTCCTGATCATTCATCACAGTAAAATAGCAGTGTTTTTCTCAATGTCTGAGCAGTAAAAGAAAATGCACATGGAAGTAGTGGATTTCCATGCAGTCTTGAAGAAGTAGTGTTGTCCTTCCAACGGAAAGACAGTGCTGACTCTTGACATGCAGACAGGTAATGCGCCAAAACAGAGCAAACCCACAGCAGAGTCATTCGAAGTTTTGAAGAATGCTGGTAAGTAGGTCATCACAGAGCAGACCCACTGTAGTCCTGGTAGAGATTATGGTACTGGTGGGCCACCAGACATGCAGACCCACTGTAGTCCTTGTACAGATGGCCAGCAACCATCTGTTGCGACTGTGCAAGTGCACAATCACCATCGTAGAGTCTTGCGGACAATATAGCAAGTCTATAAACCACCACTTGTGCACTCACAAAGTTTTTTTGGAATTGTCCTTAGAACCAGCAATGCTGTTAACCAGTCCCTTGCTGAATTATTAACACACGTGCAAACACTAACAGTCCCTACTTCTCACATATTGTCCATATACTATGACCAACACAAACGTGTGCAGTGAAATGTGACTTACAAGTTACTTAGTTTGATGAAATGGTGTCAATTACAATTTTATAACATAAGAATACAATAACAAAGGTACAAAATACATCATTAAAGAACATAACAATATAGATAACAATTGTAGTAACACAGGCTTTACAAAAGAATAGAAATAAACATATACATCAGTGTTACAGGAATTATGACATAAGTAAATATATAAAATAATGAGAATAGTTTTCGAACCATTAATTTCAGACATGAGCATTGAAACAGAACAGAATAAATAATGTCTAAACATCTTTACAAAGAAAATAACATATTATTTGAAAAATTCTACAACATAAATCTTATTAGCTAAACACTTAAAGACAGGAAAAAGACAAATACACAAGGGAACACAAACACATAGAGGGATAACAAGGAAAGGACAGGGTTTGTTTTACTGCAGTATTTTGCAAACAAAACTTTCTTTACTTCTCGGAGATCTCCCTTTGATCTTGATTATTTCCAAAAAGTCCCATCTATACCTGCTTTCTGTACTTTTTTCGTATAACTTCTCAGTGCATTTCTTCCAATGCATCGCAACTCATTCTCTGATATAGTCTACCCCCTCTTAAGCTAACTTAAATCTACTGAGCTCAGATGCTAAACTAAGGGACGAGGCAATGCAGCAGCATAAAACAATAAATACAAACAGCAATGACAAAAAAAATCAAATTGGCGAAGCAAGCAGAACTAAAATAAATTAGCAGAGCAATTGCAATATTACAACTAATATAAGGCAATGTGCAGCAAACAATAAAAATAAATCACTAGTAAAACTGGCTTAACAGAGTAATACAGAGTCAAATTTAGTAACACTATGCCTGGCAAACAGCAGCAGCAAATGAAATAACTTATACCTAAATATGACAAAGCTCAAGCAGAAAAAATATTACACTAGAAACAACAATGCAGACAAGGGAAATGTATATTCACATCTTAATGTCTATGTAATTAAAGTGGTGCACCACAAGACGTTATTCTACCAAAAAAATTACCAAGTAGTTGAAAAGAAAATTCCGTATGCAATTCCTGTGAAGGGAAATGTCTTTTTATGCTCCTTCGTTTTTTTTTTGAATAGATCATAAAATTATTTACTGCATCTGTAGGCATAGAATATTTATATTAGTACATCTATCAAATTTTATTTTAACCAATGCTGCTGCAGCTAGAAACTTGATATTAAACAAAATGAGCGAACTCTCAACTAGAAAGACAATAGATGTAAAATGTCTCTCATCATTTCATTAGGCATTTTAGTAAATATCATAAATTAACAGCTCCACAGTGTAATCATATATTTTCAAGTTTGAGCGTGTCGTATTTGTGATGCTTTCTACAAAGAAATGTCAATAGTGAGGATAATGGCCTCCTTTTTTCTCCACCTGTGCCTCTGAAAGGCACACACTAATGGCTTTTTTCCGGGCGACTGTCGCGCAGCTGCCCACGTAATGTGTTGTGCCCACGACGCATTACGTGAAGGTCACTTAACTTTCTCACTGAAATATTTACAACACCAGTTTGCACTACAGTGGCAGTCTCATATACAAAATTTCACGGGTCGAGAATTTGCGTTGCAAATGTGTAGAAACAAAATCTTATGAATATAACAGTGTTCAAAAAGTTTTCGTCAGCATTGTGATACATTCACGCATTTACACACATTTCATAACTTTTAAAGTACGATTCTTGGTTTCCAACATCCTTTTCCACAGATCAGAGTCCCTAACCACTACCCATTATTCCTTACCTTATTATACATATACATATTCGTCGACGCTTCTTCAATATTTCATCATAAGAAATACGTAGCGTAATCAAATTCCTCATATACGGTAGCGTCATCTTATTGATCATAAACATATCTCAACAGCATAATACACATCGTCGTCGTAATAATATCAGAACATCTCAGTCAATTCTCAAAATCGTCGTAGCTTCCTCCAATAATTTCAAAACCTAAAAAAAATTCTCTGCTCATTTCAATAGTGTCATCTACCTCAAACGTACTTTAAAAATCGTGATCCCATACCAAATACATCATTCGAAGCTCTCATAGTATCACAATGGTTCTGAAAAATATGAAGGGTTCACACAGTACAGACAAAATACAATTTCATAAGTGTGAAGTTATCCAGCTGTGTAATTGCGTAAACATGTGTCACTGATGTAGTAAAAAAAATGTTTATCTCTCAGTAAAATGATCAGATAGCTGTGTAATTTGTGTGTTAGAAGAATATGGTACCGATGTGTAAAGTTGTATAAGCAACTACCATATTAGCTAGACCTCCTTGTGCTTGCCAAACATATGGTACACAAAGTAAACGTGTACCCCCCTGAGGATTAATGTAATTATACCCTCAGGTGTTACAGATTACAGCAATGGAATGAAATGTATCATGGAAAACCTTTGTATCATTGTACTTCAAATATCTTTAAAAATAAATGATTTAAGTACAAAATTAATCACTCAAATACGTGTCCTGAAGCGCTAAATGTGCGTCTTGCTGTAAGATAATCTCTGTTATTGTCCTCCGAAAGCTAAGTTCTGCAGATCATGATAAACAAAAGTGAAATGCTTTGCGTATAGATATCTTAGTTATTACGCTTATTGCCATGATAAAGAAAGTACTGTGCTGTAGCGTATTGTTGTGCTACGGAAAAGGCTGTCTCATTGTAGCTATACCACAAAAGTTACTACTAAATCATGTTTTACTTTCCAGAAGAATTCAGAAAAACTGTGAAGATATAAAACAGATACACTGCAAAAGCAACATTGTAAATTGTCACTCATTAGTAGCGTCGTCATAAAATCTTGTAGCTGTCACATAAACTAACGACTGTGTCATGTGGTATCTCACAGAAAGTACTTTAAAACCAGAATATATTTTCAAGTAAACCAAAATGTTGCATTAAAATCTCATTAGCAGTACTGGTAAATGTTCTAAGTATGTGAGCCTTATAGTCGTTACGTAATCATGCAACTAACAACCAAGAATGTACACACACAATAACACTGTGTCGTCTGTTCACAATAACGATGTATTCGTAACTTCTATTTAAATAATTTCTCTTGGTTCTTGACTGGATATTTAACTTCAAACATTGTTGCATCTTAACAGATTCTAAGTCTGACAAAGTATATTAGTAATGTAAAGTGAAAAATTTTGTAGCAAAAATTAAGTTATAAAAACAGATTATCTCTCAATAAACAGTTTTACATGTGAAAAGTGGTGCAATCCTTTACCCTTCCTAGTACGCAGAGTTTCAACTTGAACGCAATTATCATGCGGTATACGTCGGTAAGGAATACTAAAATTTTTCTCAAGGTTAGCGTCTATGTTATTTTTCACCGAGCCAGCCGGCGCACGTGGCTGCTTGCGGTGTGGGTCATTGTCTGTCTCTTTGTTGGCGCGCATCATTAGGATTAGGAGACCTAACTTCTACAAATTCACCTTGTCGAGAGTGCCCTGCTCTGTTTGAATCCTGCCAGTTCTGATGCAATTCAGGTCTGTCGTTACGATTATATCGTCTGTCGGCATGTAGGTAGATTCCATAATTTCTTTCTTGTCGGTCACGTGGTGGAGAATTTCTCCCTGAATCCTAACTGCGCGATTAACTGTTGCGTCTGAAGTTATTCTGTCTCCCTTGATAATGATTGTTTTGGTTCCCATATTGTCTGTTTCTATGTTTACCTCTGTCATATTCGTTACTACGGAAATGTGATCTTTCTCTGTAACTACTATTCTGCCAACGGTTGGCATACGGGTGGTGTCTGTTTTGGTCACGATTTACGTTGTAAGAATAGCCTTGTCGCGTCCAGTTATTATTTCTTTCATCGCGGAATTGCGACGGACGTGACCGATAACTGTTGTGTGCCTGTTTTCGCGTTCCGCAATTGGCAGTGTCAATTTCTAATTCTTGTAAAAGTCCCTGAAAAGCTTCAATGTCGTCTTTGCAACGTCCTGCCAAAATAATATGTCGTAAATGTTCAGGTAATTTGATTATGCAAATGCGGATGAGTTCTGAGGGGCTGTATGGGTTTGACAGATACTGATTCTTGTGCAACATGTCTTCAAAATATTTCACAAGACTGAAAAATTCAGATTGTTCGAAATGTTTCATCATTATGATGCTATGTTTTACTCAGTCTTGTGTAGCTTGAGACCAATATGCCGAGAGGAAGGCATAGTAAAATTCTCCTTCACTGTGACAATCGTGAATGACCGATCGCATTCTTACAGCTGGTTCATTCTCTAAGTAGCCACACATAAATTCTAATCTGTGCTCTAATTACCAGTTGGGAGTAAAACAATGAGAGAATTGATGGAGCCATGCTTATGGATGAATGCCGTTGGCAGAATTCTTAAATGTTTTGAATTTACGTGTAGTAATGAACAGCTTATAGTGAAAATCATCATGTCGGCGAGTCGCATGTCGGTCATTGTTACGTCGTTTCAGCGATTCCATCTCAAAATTCGGTGTACCTTGCCAATTTCTTTCATAATTTCCGAAGTGCCCTGAGTTATTATTTTGTGGCTGATCCGTATTTCTATGTCCTTCTTCCCGTATTGCAGCACGAGTGGCCTCTGAAATACGTAATTCTTGTATTACCTGTGTCAGCGGATCTTGTACTTCCCAGATTTCTCTTTGGTGTTGCGTATTAATTTGATTCTGATTTTGTTTGAATTTCCTAATTTGTTTGCACTCTTCTGTGTCATTAAAGACTACTGGTTTTGTGTCATTCAGATTATCATCTACCTTCGTAGATAAATTATTTAGCAGATCCGAAAGGTCAACTAATTTCTCTGATAATGAACTAATTTCCTTCATGTGTCTTTCTACTGTGTCCTTTAAGTTTTCCTGAGTTTTGCAAGTTGCGTAACCGAATCGGTAGATGCAACTGAGTCAATTTTAGCTTGCAAGGTCTCATGATTTTCATGAACAATAGTTTGCAGTTCTTTTATGGCTGCTCCGTGATTCTGTAATGCATTTTCATGACGCGAAAAAATAGGTTGGAAATGCTCACAAATTTGGTTTTTACGTCATTACAGACTTTTTGACATTTCGATTCTATTTTATGTAACTCAGTAGAAAAATTTTCACGTGTTTCTTCAAGCGTGGTGTGAAGATTTTGTTCCATTGCGTCTAACTGTTGCTGTGTTTGTCTCTGGTGTTGTTCCATTGTGTCTAACTTTTGAAGATTTTGTTCCATTGTGTCTAACTTTTGAAGATTGTGTTCCATTGTGTCTAACTTTTGAAGCTTTTGCTGTGTTTGTCCCATTTGTTGTATTAATTGTAATAACAATGCACTGGTGTCTTAAACAGGTTCCTCAGTTCGTTTCAGCAGTGAATTTGCACCGGCAACATTCACATTTTGACAAGCAGAAAATGTGTCTTGACTTATTTGAGAAAACGGTGAGGACCCAAAACCTGAATCTTCAGTATTTGCGAGATTGTGTCCTGTCCTTTCGGATTCCTGAGGCAAGCTGTTGCCGACCGATCGATCGATAATGCTTCCCTGTTCTCTAATTGTTTCACTGCCTACACCATTATTTGCAGCCCGCTCCATTTCCCTATGCACAATTACCAAATTACTACTTTGAACATTAGTTAATTCATTACACGGTGGCGCTAACACACTGCTTATGTCTTCACTGTCATTTCTCAGTTTACTCTGGAGCCTAGTATTACGTTTTTCACACGCCATTATTGTCACAATATTTCACACGACAACAATTTGAAGAGCAAATTAAGAGAACACATTAAAATAGCACTGAAAATAATATCTAGTTAATTGCAAGTGCAGCTGCAAAATACTTGGTGCAAATCTACATGCATGCCACAACAAAAAGCAACTACAAAGGAGATTCTCTCTACAATTATGTGCTAGCAATAAACAATAGCTACACTAATTACACAAACTACAAGAAAAAAAATCAGAAGATTCCAGTGAGGTATCCTGGCAGGGTCGCCATATGAAACGTCCCCTTTGAACAATTATACATGACTGTGCTTAAACTGACACACAATATTTTTAGAGCAACGCAATCTGACTTTCAAAAATCCCTACAAATGAATGGCCCTGACTAACATTAACCTATACCTTTCACAAATCACTTACCACACAAAAATCTTTGTTACTCGAACTACTGCAATACAGCGAGCGCCACTATTGCCAGCTAAATAAAAGATTCAAACTACGGAAGGCACTAACTACTGATAGGCATAGTTAGCAAATGAAAGATTTTAATAGAGAACAAACAATATATTTACCATAATAGTCATAATATATATAGCAGTTCATGACATCCAGTCTTACAAATTTCAAAACTCCGCCTTTTCTCTCCCCACATCCACCACTGCTGGCGGCTCACCTCCAACTGCGCAACGCTACGCGCTGTTAACATCCAGCTGCCCAACACTACAATGGCAGATATTCCAACAACAATGCAAACCAGCCACAGACTGCACACAGCACATACAGAGCGCTACGTGGCGTTACCATTATAAAAACTTAAACAGCCTACTTACATACTGTAGACCACGAACCATGGAGATATCAGATTTTATTGTTCTAATCGAACCCTTAGGATCAGGCACTCGTCACAATATAAATGATAGACAGACATACAGGACCGTTTCTAACATTAGGCAAAACTAGGCGGCTGCCTAGGGCGGCAAAGGGCGGAAAAAATTAATTTCAAATCAAATAGTGAAAAAATTGAGCAAATGAGGAGAAAAAATGAAATAAAGGGAAAACTAAAATACCTAATTGCTTTCAAAAGTATAGAGAACAATTACTTAATAAGTCTTTACTTACCCTGACAAAGGTAAACACATTCTCTCTGCTTATTTCAAAAGTATGGCAGCTACTGCTGAGGACGAAACTTGGTTTCACTGGCATATTCAGGTGAATTCTAGCTCAAAATGTTCAGCACATTCTTTCTATTTCAGTTATTGTGGTAAATTTCAAAAACTGAGGACAAAAAATAAGAAATTGGGGACATATGTTGTCCGCAATCAGTTTTAAAGGAATTGAGGACTTTCCCCAGAAGATCAGGACGTCTTGTCATCTTAGTTTAATGATTAAAATTATAACAGGAGATATGCATTGTGTTGACACTGGATGTTGCTGGTGGTGGAGCGGACGGTGATATTCAGGAGACCGATGATAGTGAAAACGAGGGGACGGTATATTTCAATTCCCGCCTAGGGCGGCAGAGTGCCTAACAACAGCCATGCAAACATAGATAAGTGTAGTTGAATTTACGATGTCAACCTATAACCCTTGCCCAGAGGTATGTACAGGAAAGCTTTGCAAATTCTTCTCAGTGCACATACACCACTGGTTATTAAAATTGCTACACCAAGGAGAAATGCAGATTATAAACGGGTATTCATTGGACAAATATATTATACTAGATCTGATATGTAATAATTACATTTTAACGCAATTTGGGTGCATAGATCCTGAGAAATCAGTACCCAGAACAACCACCTATGGCTGTAATAACGGCTTTGATACCCCTGGGCATTGAGTCAAACAGAGCTTGGATGGCGTGTACAGGTACAGCTGACCATGCAGCTTCAACACGATTCCACCGTTCATCAAGGGTAGTGAGTGGCGTATTGCGAAGAGCCACTTGCTCGGCCATCATTGACCAGACGTTTTCAATTGGTGAGAGATCTGGAGAATGTGCTGGCCAGGGCAGCAGTCGAACATTTTCTGTATCCAGAAAGGCCCGTACAGAACCTGCAACATGCGGTCGTGCATTAACCTACTGAAATGTAGGGTTTCGCAGGGATCGAATGAAGGGTAGAGCCACGGGTCGTATCACATCTGAAATGTAACGTCCACTGTTCAAAGTTGCCGGCACGGTAGCTCAGCATGTTTGGTCAGAGGGTTAGCTGCCCTCTGTAATAAAAAAACTGAGTTAATCGATCAACAACGAACTTAAAAGGATGTCTTACGACGTCCGCCCTGACCAGATGCAACGAACAAAAGCGAACAAAATGTCATTAAAAAAAAAGTACTGTCAATGCGAACAAGAGTGGTCCAGACGTGTAACCAATGGCACCCCATACAATCAAGCCGGGTGATACTCCAGTATGGCGATGACGAATACATGCTTCCAATGTGCGTTCATGGCGATGTCGCCAAACACGAATGCGACCATCATGATGCTGTAAACAGAACCTGGATTCATCCGAAAAAATTACGTTTTGCCATTCGTGCACCCAGGTTCGTCGTTGAGTACACCATCGCAGGCGCTCCTGTCTGTGATGCAGCGTCAAGGGTAACCGCAGCCATGGTCTCCGAGCTGATAGTCCATGCTGCTTCAAACGTCGTCGAACTGTTCGTGCAGATGGTTGTTGTCTTGCAAACGTTCCCATCTGTTGACTCAGGGGTCGAGACGTGGCTGCACGATCAGCTACAGCCATGCAGATAAGATGCCTCTCATCTCGACTGCTAGTGATACGAGGCCGTTGGGATCCAGCACGGCGTTCCGTATTACCCCCCTGAACCCACCGATTCCATATTCTGCTAACAGTCATTGGATCCCGACCAACGCGAGCAGCAATGTTGCGATACGATAAACCGCAATCGCGATAGGCTACAATCCGACCTTTATCAAAGTCGAAAACGTCATGGTACGCATTTCTCCTCCTTACACGAGGCATCACAACAACGTTTCACCATGCAACGCCGGTCAATTGCTGTTTGTGTATGAGAAATCGGCTGGAAACTTTCCTCATGTCAGCACGCTGTAGGTGTCGCCACCGGCGCCAACCTTATGTGAATGCCCTGAAAAGCTAATCATTTGCATATCACAGCATCTTCTTCCTGTCGGTTAAATTTCGCGTCTGTAGCACGTCATCTTCGTGGTATAGCAATTTTAATGGCCAGTAGTGTAGTTAACTGAGTTTTACTGCTCACTTACATAACATCTGCTGTAGGCTCTTCCATCCGAGGCAGCTCTCGAACTTTTGCAAACTCTGCCTCGCTTGGTGTTTGAGAGTCTCAATGTGGATGAGCCCTTAATGGACTGAGGAAAGCGGCTTGCACTGTGCGTCTCTACATGAGTTACAAGACTTTCAACTAATAGTCATTTTTCTGGTAGCCTTTCTTGATTTAGTCGTTAAACCTTAAAGAAAAATTTGTTACAATTCTTAAGGCTTTGACAAATATAATTCAAGTGAGAAATGTAAAGTACGAAGTGTACTAATAATTCTTAAAAAGAACGTTGAATTCTGTAAGTTTTTATCCTTGAACCTGTACGTAATTCAGTGCAAAGAACTACAAAAAATCAGTATAGCATACAAGAGTCTGCTTCCATCGCTGAGCGGTCAGCGCTGTTGACCGCCATGCTGGGGACCCAGATTCGATTTCCGGTACTGTAGGGATTTCTCCTTGATAGGAGGACTGGTACGGGGTGCATTTAGCCTCGTGAAGCAATTAGTAGCGGTTCAAGGTCAAGAAACCGACAACGACAGGGAGGGCGGTGTGCTGGTCATATCTACATCTACACGATTACTTTGCAATTCACAATTAAGTGCCTGGAAGAGGGTTCATGGAACCACCTTCAAGCTATTTCTCTAACATTCAATTTTGGAACAGCGTGCGGGAAAAACGAACACTTAACTTTTTTCAAGAGAGCTCTTATTTCTCATATTTTATTATGTTAATCATTCTTCCCTATGTAGGTAGGCGCCAACAAAATATTTTCACACTCTGACGACAAAGTTGGAGATTGAAATTTTCGTGAGAAAATCTTGTCCCAACGAAAAGCCCCTTTTTTTTAATGACTGCAACTTCAATTCGCGTATCGTCTCCGTGGCACTCTCTCCCCAGTTTCGCGACACTACAAATCGAGGTGCCTTTCTTCGACCTTTTCCTGTGACCTCCTGCAATCCTATCTGATGCTCCATAAGTGGGTGAATATGCGTAGTGTAAGCAGTCTGCTTAGTAGACCTGTTGCATTTGCTAAGTGTTCTCCCATAAATCGCAGTCTTTGATTTTCTTTACCCACAGTTATCTGTTTGATCGTTCTATTTTAATTTATTCGTAATTGTAGTCCCTAAGTGTGCACTTGAATTCACAGCCTTTAGATTTGTGTGTTTTATCCTGTAACCGAGAATTATGGGATTTCTTTTAGTGCTTATGTGTATGACTTCACACTTTTCATTATTTAGAATCAGTTGCTATTTCTTTGCACCACACAGAAGTAGTGGGACAAATAGGGCACCACCCCACTCTCCATAGTTGCCAAATTTATTCAAGATGGCGGTGATGACGTCATCCAAGATGACGGCATGTAGACTTGGCAACAGTGCATGATGTCATCCAAGATGGCGGCTTTTGGCGGGAGAATAGTCCAATTGTGCTATGTCCACTAACGTAACCTCAAGAAAAAATGGCGGGAAGTCTGAATTTTGGCGGGAAAATAGGCCAATTGTGCTACATCCACTAACCTAAGCCTCCAGAAGAAAAAATGGCGGCAAGTTTGAACTCCAACATGATAATGCATGCAAAACTGTACTTCTCTTTATTATTATTATTCATTATTACTGATTATCATTTATTAACACTCATTATGATTCATTATCATTTATTATTATTTATTATCATTTATTATTATTGACGTGCCTCCACTAGAAAATTCCCTCCAAATTCAAATTCCAATGCGATAATGGCTGCAAAAGCTTACTTTTGTTTATTATTCATTATTCATGAACCATGGACCTCGCCGTTGGTGGGGAGACTTGGGTGCCTCAGCGATACAGATGGCCGTACCGTAGGTGCAGCCACAACGGAGGTGTATCTGTTGAGAGGCCAGACAAACGTGTGGTTCCTGAAGAGGGGCAGCAGCCTTTTCAGTAGTTGCAGGGGCAACAGTTTGGATGATTGACTGATCTGGCCTTGTAACATTAACCAAAACGGCTTTGCTGTGCTGGTACTGCGAACGGCTGAAAGCAAGGGGAAACTACAGCCGTAATTTTTCCCGAGGACATGCAGCTTTACTGTGTGGTTAAATGATGATGGCATCCTCTTGGGTAAAATATTCCGGAGGTAAAATAGTCCCCCATTCGGATCTCTGGGCAGGGACTACTCAAGAGGATGTCGTTATCAGGAGACAGAAAACTGGCGTTCCACGGATCGGAGCGTGGAATGCCAGATCCCTTAATCGAGCAGGTAGGTTAGAAAATTTAAGAAGGGAAATGGATACGTTAAAGTTAGATATAGTGCGAATTAGCTAAGTTCGGTGGCCGGGGGAACAAGACTTTTGGTCAAGTGATTACAGGGTTATAAATACAAAATCAAATAGGGATAATGCAGCAGTAGGTTTAATAATGAATAAAAAAATAGGAGTGAGGGTAAGCTACTACAAACAGCATAGTGAACGCATTATTGTGGCCAAGATAGACACAAAGCCAATGCCTACTACAGTAGTACAAGTTTATATGCCAACTAGCTCTGCAGATGAGGAAGAAATAGATGAAATGTATGACGAGATAAAAGAAATTACTCAGGTAGTGAAGAGAGACGAAAATTTAATAGTCATGGGTGACTGGAATTCGTCAGTAGGAAAAGGGAGAGAAGAAAACATAGTAGGTGAATATGGATTGGGTCTAAGAAATGAAAGAGGAAGCCGTCTTGCAGAATTTTCCACAGAGCATAACGTAATCATAGCTAACACTTGTTTCAAGAATCATAAAAGAAGGTTGTATACCTGGAAGAATCCTGGAGATACTAAAAGGTATCAGACAGAGATTTAAGAACCAGGTTTTAAATTGTAAGACAGTTCCAGGGGCAGATGCGGATTCTGACCACAATCTATTGGTTATGAACTTCAGATTGAAACTGAAGAAACTGCAAAAAGGCGGGAATTTACGGAGATGGGACCTGGATAAACTGAAAGAACCAGAGGTTGTAGAGAGTTTGAGGGAGAGCATAAGGGAACAATTGACAGGAATGGGGGAAAGAAATACAGTAGAAGAAGAATGGGTAGCTCTGAGGGATGAAGTAGTGAAGGCAGCAGACGATCAAGTAGTTAAAAAGGCGAGGGCTAATAGAAATCCTTGGGTAACAGAAGAAATATTGAATTTAATTGATGAAAGGAGAAAATATAAAAATGCAGTAAATGAAGCAGGCAAAAAGGAATACAAACGTCTCAAAAATGAGATCGACAGGAAGTGCAAAATGGCTAAGCAGGGATGGCTAGAGGACAAATGTAAGGATGTAGAGGCTTGTCTCACTAGGGGTAAGATAGATACTGCCTACAGGAAAAATAAAGAGACCTTTGGAGAGAAGAGACCCACTTGTATGAATATGAAGACCTCAGATGGCAACCCAGTTCCAAGCAAAGATGGGAAGGCAGAAAGGTGGAAGGAGTTTATAGAGGGTTTATACGAGGGTGATGTACTTGAGGACAATATTATGGAAATGGAAGAGGATGTAGATGAAGTCGAAATGGGAGATAAGATACTGCGTGAAGAGTTTGACAGAGCACTGAAAGACCTGAGTCGAAACAAGGCCCCGGGAATAGACAACATTCCATTAGAACTACTGATGGCCTCGGGAGAGCCAGTCATGACAAAACTCTACCATCTGGTGAGCAAGATGTATGAGACAGGCGAAATACCCTCAGACTTCAAGAAGAATATAATAATTCCAATCCCAAAGAAAGCAGGTGTTGACAGATGTGAAAATTACCGAACTATCAGTTTAATAAGTCACAGCTGCAAAATAATAACGCGAATTCTTTACAGACGAATGGAAAAACTGGTAGAAGCAGACCTCGGGGAAGATCAGTTTGGATTCCGTAGAAATGTTGGAACACGTGAGGCAATACTAACCTTACGACTTATCTTAGAAGAAAGATTAAGAAAAGGCAAACCTACGTTTCTAGCATTTGTAGACTTAGAGAAAGCTTTTGACAATGTTAACTGGAATACTTTCTTTCAAATTCTGAAGGTGGCAGGGGTAAAATACAGGGAGCGAAAGGCTATTTACAATTTGTACAGAAACCAGACGGCAGTTATAAGAGTCGAGGGGCATGAAAGGGAAGCAGTGGTTGGGAAAGGAGTGAGACAGGGTTGTAGCCTGTCCCCAATGTTATTCAATCTGTATAATGAGCAAGCAGTAAAGGAAACAAAAGAAAAATTCGGAGTAGGTATTAAAATTCACGGAGGAGAAGTAAAAACTTTGAGGTTCGCCGATGACATTGTAATTCTGTCAGAGACAGCAAAGAACTTGGAAGAGCAGTTGAACGGAATGGACAGTGTCTTGAAAGGAGGATATAAGATGAACATCAACAAAAGCAAAACAAAGATAATGGAATGTAGTCAAATTAAATTGGGTGATACTAAGGGAATTAGATTAGGAAATGAGACACTTAAAGTAGTAAAGGAATTTTGCTACTTAGGGAGTAAAATAACTGATGATGGTCGAAGTAGAGAGGATATAAAATGTAGACTGCCAATGGCAAGGAAATCGTTTCTGAAGAAGAGATATTTGTTAACATCGAGTATAGATTTAAGTGTCAGGAAGTCGTTTCTGAAAATATTTGTATGGAGTGTAGCCATGTATGGAAGTGAAACATGGGCGATGACTAGTTTGGACAAGAAGAGAATAGAAGCTTTCGAAATGTGGTGCTACAGAAGAATGCTGAATATAAGGTGGGTAGATCACGTAACTAATGAGGAGGTATTGAATAGGATTGGGGAGAAGAGAAGTTTATGGCACAACTTGACTAGAAGAAGGGATCGGTTGGTAGGACATGTTTTGAGGCATCAAGGGATCACAAATTTAGCATTGGAGGGCAGCGTGGAGGGTAAAAATCGTAGAGGGAGACCAAGAGATGAATACACTAAGCAGATTCAGAAGGATGTAGGTTGCAGTAGGTACTGGGAGGTGAAGAAGCTTGCACAGGATAGAGTAGCATGGAGAGCTGCATCAAACCAGTCTCAGGACTGAAGACCACAACAACAACAATCATTAATTATCATTTATTAACATTCATTATCATTTATTGTCATTTATTATCATTTATTATCATTCATTATCATTTATTATCATTTATTATTATTTATTATTATTGACCTGCCTCCACTAGAAAATTGACTCCAAATTCAAATTCCTACACGATAATGGCTGCAAAACCTTACTTTTGTTTGTTATTATTCATTATCATTTATTAACATTCTTTATCAATCATTGTCATTTATTCTCATTTATTATCATTCATTATCAGTTATTATTACAGGCCTACCTCCACTACAAAATTGCGCCAAATTCAAATTCCAACACGATATTCTCTCGAAAACTGTACTTCTATGTATTATTATCATTCATTATTTTTTCAAGATGACCGATTTTCTCGGTGAGAAAACCATTCTCCTTACATCCATAACAAAAATCTATCACAAGTTCAAATCCCCAACACCATAATTTATCACATGTACGAGCTTTCTCTGTCACGTATCTTTTTCCACTGGTAGCCTATCATAATCGCGTCAAATAATAAACTGCACTTATAGTAACGTAATTGACGTCCTTTGATTTTGCAGGGGGGAACGGACTGAAGACTTTATTTCAAGCACTATGGTTATCACTTGTTCTCCAACACAGTCAGCACACATATCTTTGATATCGCAGTGCAATCACCACGACGTCCGCTCCCCAACTGAATTAGTTCAAATCCTCACCACCCCCTGGCCAGCGCGCGGAGCAAAGACCTTGTAAAAAATAACTAGACTCACTGATGGCGCTGCAGTCGCGGGATAATTTGAACCTTCGGCTGGACGCCATTATAGTGGTTGTAGTCTGATGTGTTGTGCAGTATTGTTGTTTATGAAGACCCAGATTCAACGTTGTATATTTGTTGGGGCGTACATACAGTATTTGTTACTCGTAATTCTACTGTCTGAAGGTTCCAATCAAAAGAAGTACAACGGTGAAGAGTTGTGCAGCGATTAATTGTACAAATAAATTCGAGAAAGGAATGAATATTACATTTCACAGATATGTGAATATTTTAAGTTTTTTTGTATGTCAGCACACTTGCTTAATAAATGTTTTTGTAACATGGGATTAGCATAATGTCTGTGCATCTATTTGCAGGTTTCGTTTCTCAAAACCACAGCTGTTACAAAAATGGTTACATGCTGTTAGGAGGCAAGATTTCCGACCGACAGAATACCACTTTATATGTTCTGATCATTTTGAAGAAAGTTGGCTGATCGGTAGTGTTTTCATGGTCTAGATTAGGTTGAAACTTGATAATTTGGTCGTGAGTTGCCAAAGCACTATGCCATATAAAACGCACTTCTGCTCATAAAATCTAAAGCAAGGTAGAGTCAGGAAGTATCTATTAATATAGTGGGCAAATCTTCGAGTATTTTGATGCATTTTGCGTACATCTATCGTAAATGAACTACGAAAAATGCTAGGGGTCCAGTACATAACTTTTAGCTACGGCAGATTCCATGTAGTACGTAAGATAAATTCATAAACAGTGACTAGTTGCTGTTTGTTCATAAATTAAAAAGTATATTGTAGTAAAGTATTTAAATGAGGCATTATGTTTGTGACCTAACTCAAGAGAAGGCATTTTATAACCAAAAGCGATGTATAAACATTCGAACTCCGCGCGTCGATTTACCACTCTAATGGCCGCCGCCCAGCTATTCAATTTGTCTTCTCTTCACAGTCGACCACTCGTGCGGTTGTGGGGGCCTGGCGCGGAGATACTGCCTACCCTTGTCACGTGAGGCGGCCGGTCACTAGCGCGGGGGGCGAGCCCAGCGATTGATCCCACGTCGTAAACATGTTTTTGCTGGACACGCTGGAACTTGTCGAGTTTGACGTCACAGCGGCCCCTTGTCCGCTCACCATGTGTATTCGTCGCCTCCACACGTTTCCCGCCAAAATTGTCTCCCTCAGAGCTGAATCGCGCACCGGTCAGCCGTTTGCCTGCAACACTTTCGGCGCCACGTTCAAACCTGTCGATGCCGACCGCTCACTGTCCACCACGTGTCCATGTTCGAGCGAGAACGCAGTGCTACACTTTTGGCGGCAAAGTTTGCTCGACAGTGGAATCCGCCATGACTATATAACAGCATGTTTGGACCGCACTAGAACGCCCGCTAATTGACTCGCTCTCGCGCGCGCGTAATAACTGTACAATCGCTACTCCGCCGCCCCGCTTACGTCACACACCCTCCATACACGCGACGGACATAGCCTTCTGTAAATACCTGGAAAATGACTCTTTCAGACATTACGGTCATGCAGGTGTGCTCCGACTGACTTCTCCATGCTCACACAGCGAAACTCCAGAGCGCAGCTGACGTATGCGCGGCCGGCTGAGCCCACTCCATCGGCAGCTCCCTGGCCGTCTGATGTCAACAACACCCCCACGGCCAGCGCTCCAGCTAGGCAGCGAGCGGCGCCTCAGGGCCCCGCCACACACGGTCAGCCGCGCCCGCGAGCACTTAACGCTGGACACGATGGAAGCTGTCGACCGTGTGCCAGACAAAGGATACGTTTGGCGCCAGAGTTTCACCGACAGTGGAATCCACCATGACCGTATGACAGCGCGTTTGCTCGTCGTGAGAACGCTCACTAATTCACTCTCACCACCCCACTATATTAAATAATTCAATATGCAATTTCATATACGTATGCAAACGTGTTCAACTCCCTAATTTCAAGCGGCCGCGGTGGCCGTGCGGTTCTGACGCTGCAGTCCGGAACCGCGAGGCTGCTACGGTCGCAGGTTCGAATCCTGCCTCGGGCATGGGTGTGTGTGATGTCCTTAGGTTAGTTAGGTTTAAGTAGTTCTAAGTTCTAGGGGACTTATGACCTAAGATGTTGAGTCCCATAGTGCTCAGAGCCATTTGAACCATTTGAACCCTAATTTCAACTACTTTTCGAGGACCAGACCGCCACCTCCTCCTCCTCCTAGGAACCAGCGCCAAGTTTCAAATCTGCCAGTAAACAAAGCTCACTTGCGCTTCTGCCACCAACCTAAGAAAATTGTTTCAAACTAAGCCACCAGCACTCAACCTCTCCCTACACGTTTCTGGTAAAACGGACTCACCCTGCAGTAAGTCCATGGATGGAGGAACGAATTTACTTTATTTAGGAATGGAGTATATCTATCACACTGACATGTCCCACATCATACAGACCTGCAAAATACTCCTACATAACTCATTTATAATGTTTCTAGACACACGCTTGCTAATTGTAAACAGTTAAAAATAACTCATAGCACAGCCTACAGACATGCGAACCGCTCGTAAATAATGCAAAACATTTACCTCCAAATAGCAAAACAACTGCTAATTTTCGGAAATAATTTCAGTGCATAGGTTGATGGAAGGAGGAGCGAGTGTACTTTATTTATTTGCGACACATTTTTTTAAACTTTTACTTCTCATAGGTTTAGATATGTAACGCTCACATAAGGCAGTTTCTGAACTCCAGTAGTGCACTACACTTGGCAACACAACCACACCCATCAAGATATTCATTCCAATCCAGACCTGTAACTCCTCTACAGACAAATTTGTCCAGTTATTTGTCTACTCCCTCACATTCTGACCAGATTGCCGTTATTGCGCAAAAACAGCTCAGACTGCGCTGTGCTGCTCGGTGAAGTAAGGAAGGGCTGCACTCTACTTATTTGGAGCCCCTTTTATTTAGTTGTGGAGTATATGTGTCACAAAACACTCGCACTGATCCGACTGTGGTCTTCTGACACAGGCCACAAACACGTAAACAACTCCTAATTTCACCACACAATAGCAAACAGCTCTTAAATAATGCAGTACACAATATCAGCAGACGAGCTCTGTTCTCTTAAACTCTCCAAATAAAGCACCGCACAGTGTACAGACATGCTCGCAAAATAGTGCAACAGACGCGCCCAAACACCCTCAGCTGCCAAACCGACCAAAAGTCTCTGCTAGGCATCCCCCAAACATGACCTCAACACAGCCGCCTCCGCACCTAACATCGGAAAAATTGATATCGCCTATGCGCCTTAGATTACGCTCCAAAACAGGTCGCGCGCGCATGCGGTCGGCGGGGAAGGGAGTTCCGGAGTCTCCAGCCAAGTTCAGCTTCCGAGCGCTCGTGACGGCCGACACATGTGAAAGCTGCATTGTCCTTCTCATGTATACCGACGGCGTCTCAGGTCTGGACCTGCCTTCACGTCTATTGTCAGAATAGCTCATGGCTCGTTGACACACACGATTAACGCGGCCGGGAAAACATTTACTACTCGCATGCAACCGAGGTGGGGACGGAAAACCAATCACTCTGATCTGTGCTGCAGGCGCGTGTAATCATTGAGAACACTTTATTTATTTTTTCGAACAACTTATTTAACCATACAGTGTATCTATCACGCTATCACAAAACACCCACACAGATGTGACCTGGGCCATGTCGCACTGCCCGCAGACACGCACCCAATCATAATTTCAGTACACACTATAGCAAACTGCTACTAAATAATACGCTCAGTACTCGTAAACTATCCTAATAACGCATAGCAGAGCCTGCAGATACGCTCGCAAAATAACTCAGCAGACGTGCGCACCCCCGCCCACAGCATCGTGAAGTCACCCATCCGTCTGATTTCAGACCTTGCACAGCCCCTGCTCGGCTTCCGCCAAGCGTGAGTTGGCACGGTCAACGCGCTCGTCAGCGGTCAAAGCACACACATACGTGCGTCCAGGACCGCGATCCCGAGACGCTACCACCGAACGCGGGTGAAAGTCAACTTTATATCAACGTAGCATAATTCCAAAGCGCAGCCTCCATACGCTAGATACGAGTACATAATAGCAGCACATGTCTTTACCTCCTATGGCGCTGTAGCACACTGCGCATTGCTCCTCACACGATATTACACGGCCCTTTAATTAAACATAACTACACATCCCTGCTATCGCCTCGTCGCGTGGCCAGCGATCTAAAACCTTCTCAATATTATTCTTACTTTACAACATTTAAAAAAAAAATCTAATTTACACCTCCCACCGCACCTAACCTCACACCCGTCCCACAATCAACATACGCAAACGTCCTCAACCCTATCTTGACACTCATATATCACCCCACAAACCATGTCCATCTATCAATTTACCATTCTCATCCCCTCTTTTCGAATTACAAACGTAGCCTCTATCTAAACACCAATCAACTCATCTTTCTCGCACTTTCAACTGTAAAATTAATTTTACACACACCCAGAAATACCAAACGCAATTAAAGAGTCAAACTTTTATACAGAGCATCAAGCACATACGACAATATTAAAAGCCTGGTCCATGGTTACCACCTCCACCTTGAATTAAATATTAGTACCATTGCCGTAACATTCTGCCAGCGCTCGATTTGTACCTATTTTTTCCGCTCTTAACTGTTGTCACTAGCGGTCGAATATCAGTATCTATAGATTACATAAATTTCCGCATAAAAAAATCTCGCCCCGCCGTTTAGAGACTCCTATATCTGAACGCATAGCATCATTCAACTATCACTTGCTCTTAACTAATAACTCATTCATCAGGTCTGGGTGCAAGGTCACCCCTTTCTTTCTTTCTTTCGGTCGCAGGTTCGAATCCTGCCTCGGGCATGGATGTTTGTGATGTCCTTAGGTTAGTTAGGTTTCACTAGTTCTAAGTTCTAGGGGACTAATGACCTCAGCAGGTGAGTCCCATAGTGCTCAGAGCCATTTTTTTAACACAGCGGTTCCGCTGAGGACAAGACCTTCAGTATTACAGTTCTTAATCCAATAACCACCCAAACAAGTACTAAATGCTCAAACTAATGCCATAGCGCCTTACAAAGCGAGTGTCCAACGCCGCCGCCGGCATGTCAAAGCCACATAGCTGTCCATCTAAACAGCCGTCCACTCAGCCCAGGACCAGAAACCTGAAGTGGGCTCTCCATATACCTGCTCACCAGCTATTGTCTAACGACATACAGTGCACAAATGGATTCCTGAATAGCGCAGATCTCTATCTCCCCCTTGCATCTCCAACAGGACTTGTAAACAGTGTCTCCCCCAGCCAGCGAACCCGACGTCATTCACTTTCTGCTGACAATTTCCACTCGCAAATCTTAAACATCCTCACATATAAAACCACATTCACTTAATAATAAAAAAAGCATTCTCCCTTTCTAAGCATAGATGAGTATGCATTTATCTTCACTCATCTGATCTCTGCAATTTAAGTCGGAGAAAGACATATCTATTACCTTCTGCAACCTACCTATAAACAGAACGATCTCAGTTACTAGAACAGGACCTTGTTTTGACCATTAGCCGGAAATGCGCGTAATGTTGTACGCCTCAAACTAGGTACAAGTACAACAGATCCTCAACACCCTATCATCTTTATCCTCTACCATCAAACAGTGAAAAAGTCACGAAGGCGCCAATGTGATCCACCTCCAGCGCGGACAAACGGAATTCACAATACTCCCCCGAATAACTCAGAGTGCGACCATCCAAGAATTCCTAACAGCTCGCCAAGTCCGACACCTCAAACTACAGATGCCTATATGAACAAGATCATATGAAATATACACACGCTGCAGAGACCCCTTTAAAGTTTGAACACCCGTACTCTAAGCGATGAGAAGCTTCCTCTCGGCCTTGTTCAATCAGTGTTTTCTAACACGCTTTTGCACACTGCCGAGCATTTCGCCTTTCTGCCGCGACTTCGAAGTCAGTGTCTGATTCTAAACAGACATTAACACGGACTGATGCACAGCCTCTCACAGTAAACTATACCTTGCACCTTGTAAATCATAGTCTTGCACTCGATAGCATAACGTTGTAGCGACTTCCGTCGAAAGTGATTGACCACCTCTACATTTAAACTCATATGTCGCAGTGACCGAATAGTTTATAACTCTGTGTTCCATTTCTATTGATTGGTCACTTTTGCACACAAATACGGGATCACCGTTTTCAGTGCTAGCAACCCCGGAAGTTGCGGTCCATCAACCAAAATTTGTCCACCAATTCAAGCAAGCAATGTCAGTCAATCATTGTGTGATACCCAATGCACAGATGCGATGGATGAGACACCACCGATCTACTGTAATATTATCGATCACAGCTGATACCGCGAAAAATTTTACAGTAAGTCCAACAATGGCCAATCATGTGACAGCTTGTTTTCTTAATTTCAGTATCATAGTTAAACCATACTTCCTCTACTTTGCAAGTATCATTGCGAACATTCATAGATGACTGCTCAGCGCGTCCATTCAGACTTAATTCTCGAACACATATAGACGATCAAATTATACCAGACAGTGCTATACATATTTCTAAGACCTCGCGCATAGTACTCGATCAATCTCTATGCGTATAGCGTTCACAGAGCTATCTAGTCCTCTTACGTTAAAAGATCATCCTCACCTCGGCATTGACCAACCTACCCCGCAACATCGCTACCCAATTATTCCTCAACCGAGCAGACGAATACAGCTATACTCCACCTCTCTTGACTGAATAGAGCTTTCCTAGTCCTAACCCATCCAAGTGCACCACATTTCTCGAAATGTAACAACGTTATGCTATCGACTGTAAGACTATGATTTACAAGGTGCAAGGTATAGTTTACTGTGAGAGGCTGTGCATCAGTCCGTGTTAATGTCTGTTTAGAATCAGACACTGACTTCGAAGTCGCGGCAGAAAGGCAGAGAAAAAAAATGTGTTGCATTACTTATTGAACTGCCCTCGTAGATATGTCTTTCTCCGACTTAAATTGCAGAGATCAGATGGGTGAAGATAAATGCATACTCATCTATGCTTAGAAAGGGAGAATGCTTTTTTATTATTAAGTGAATGTGGTTTTATATGTGAGGATGTTTAAGATTTGTGAGTGGAAATTGTCAGCGGAAGGTGAATGACGTCGGGTTCGCTGGCTGGGGGAGACACTGTTTACATGTCCTGTTGGAGATGCAAGGGGGAGATAGAGATCTGCGCTATTCAGGAATCCATTTGTGCACTGTATGTCGTTAGCTGGTGAGCAGGTGTATGGAGAGCCCACTTCAGGTTCTGGTCCTGGGCTGAGTGGACGGCTGTTTAGATGGACAGCTATGTGGCTTTGACATGCCGGCGGCGGCGTTGGACACTCGCTTTGTAAGGCGCTATGGCATTAGTTTGAGCATTTAGTACTTGTTTGGGTGGTTATTGGATTAAGAACTGTAATATTGAAGGTCATGTCCTCAGCGGAACCGCTGTGTAATTGAATAAGTGTGTTTACGTATTTGAAGATACGTTTCGTGAATGGTGATGTTAAGTTGATGGCGCAATATAGCTACCACTGTAAAAAAAAATAGATGTCTGCTGCTGAAAGAAAGAAAGAAAGAAAGAAAGGGGTGACCTTGCCCCCAGACCTGGTGAATGAGTTATTAGTTAAGAGCAAGTGATAGTTGAATGATGCTATGTGTTCGGATATAGGAGTCTCTAAACGGCGGGGCGAGATTTTTTTTATGTGGAAATTTATGTAATCTATAGATAGTGATATTCGACCGCTAGTGACAACAGTTAAGAGCGGAAAAAATAGGTACAAATCGAGCGCTGGCAGAATGTTACGGCAATGGTACTAATACTTAATTCAAGGTGGAGGTGGTAAACATGGACCAGGCTTTTAATATTGTCGTATGTGCTTGATGCTCTGTATAAAAGTTTGACTCTTTAATTGCGTTTGGTATTTCTGGGTGTGTGTAAAATTAATTTTACTGTTGAAAGTGCGAGAAAGATGAGTTGATTGGTGTTTAGATAGAGGCTACGTTTGTAATTCGAAAAGAGGGGATGAGAATGGTAAATTGATAGATGGACATGGTTTGTGGGGTGATATATGTGTGGTGTCACCGCCAGACACCACACTTGCTAGGTGGTAGCTTAAATCGGCCGCGGTCCATTTAGTACATGTTGGACCCGCGTGTCGCCACTGTGTGATCGCAGACCGAGCGCCACCAGAAGGCAGGTCTCGAGATACGGAAGAGCACTCGCCCCAGTTGTACGGACGACATTGCTAGCGACTACACTGACGAAGCCTTTCTCTCATTTGCCGAGAGACAGTTAGAATAGCCTTCAGCTAAGTCAATGGCTACGACCTAGCAAGGCGCCATTAACCATTTTAAGATAGAGTCTCACTTGTATCATCAAGGAATGCTGTATTCACATGAAGGATTAAAAGTTAAGTATTAAAGCAGCTACGTACTTATCTTGCTACCATTCATTACATATCCTGTTTCAGACCTCTATCTAGCCTACGTGAGATTACGCGTGCCTTTCGGCTACTTCAGTGTGGCGTAGCTGTCTTGTTACGCCACAACAGTTGGCGACGAGTCAACAGGAAGGGTCTTGTTCTTTCTAATTGCTTACATTTACTTGTGTCATGGCTTCGCCACAATCTCCAGATGTACTGTCCGAATTTTATCGCTTGCAGAATCAGCAGACGCAGGCATTATTGGATGCCCTGGGACAGCTCGTCCAGGGTCAACGTGCACTGCAAAACGATGCGGCAGCCGCCGCTTCACTGCTACCGCAGCCACAACATGCAGTTGCACCGCCGTTTCGCAAGTTTGACCCAACCCAAGAGACATGGACTGAGTGGTCACGCCAGTTTGGATTTCGTCTCGCCGCCTACAGAATTCAAGGTAATGAGAGGCAGCCTCACTTATTATCCTGTGTCGGTGTGGCCACCTACCATGTGATAGTGAAATTGTTTCCCCGACCCGACGTAGCAACTCTGTCCTACGAAGAAATTTTGTCGGCATTGGACGCCTATTTCAAGGAAACAGTTAATGTAGTTGCAAAAAGGTATACGTTCTTTCGTACAAAACGTACGGCCGGTCAGACTAATAGGGAGTGGGTTGCAACATTGCAAGGCCTTACAAGGGATTGTGCTTTTGAGTGTGAATGTGGACTCCCTTATTCAGATACAATGGTACGTGATGCAATAGCACAGAACGTTTCTGATGTTCGCATACGGGAGCAAATTTTGAAACTAGTCAATCCCTCCCTTCAAGAAGTGATAGACATATTGGATAGACAAGACACACTTGACTTTGCTCAGGACTCATTTGCAACTTCGCCAGCCGTGTGTAACATTAACCGGCGCGCTGCGCGGCCCGGTAAACTGCCCTCGCGCACGTCCACGCAGCTGCCGCCACACTCTAACCCAGGTGTGCCGCACCAGCACACAAATGCAGTGAAATCATGCCCGCGGTGCGCTACTAGACATTCGCGTGACAATTGCCCGTCACGCCAAACTATTTGCTTTTTATGTAATAAGAAAGGACATGTTCAAAGTGGTTGCCAGAAAAAGCTCAGATCAGACACTCTTAATCGTTCCAGGCCCTTTGCTTCGCGCCGGAATCGAACCAAGGACACTCAGGCTCGTGAACCTTCGCCCATGGACATTCATGTAGTTAATTCCACTTCGTCCAGTGCCACTTTCTCTAACAGTGACTGTGTTCGTCCCACAAATACTGTGCGTCGACGTCGCCGGAAATCACGTCAATTAGCAAGTGATTCTGTACCAATGTCTGTTCAAATTGCACAAAACAGTCGCTCTTGTCATCAGCAGGACAATGAACTTTTTGTAGATTTGGACTTTAATGGCAAGGTCATACCATTCCAGCTCGATACCGGAGCTGCAGTTTCATTGCTCAATCACGACACGTACAAACAACTGGGCAAACCTCTGTTGCGTGCCGCAACTGTTAAGCTCACTACATATTCAGGACAGCAGATCCCTGTGTTAGGACAGTGCACTCTTCTTGCAACATACAAGGGACAAACAAAACTTGTGTCATTTTACGTTCTTCGTTCTTCTACTGCAGTGAACTTGTTTGGTTTAGATTTATTTCGATTGTTTAACATGTCTATAGTAAATGAGGTCCTACCAGTGAATCAGACTGTGCCTTCAGACAGTGTTTCTCGTCTGTGTGAAGAATTTGCAGACATTTTTGCACTGGGCCTTGGTTGCGCTAAAAACTATGAAGCACATTTGGAACTGAAAGTCCACGCGCAACCGAAATTTTTCAGAGCGCGCAATGTTCCCCACGCATTGCGTGATGAGGTCGCAAGAACATTAAACGATTTAGAATCACAAGATGTAATTGAACGTGTGCAAGCTTCTCTCTGGGCCTCACCCTTAGTCATTTTGCCAAAACCTTCCGGAAAACTGAGACTTTGTGTGGACTTCAAGGCAACAGTGAATCCACAACTCGTGATAGCAACTTTTCCCTTACCCCGCCCGGAAGATCTTTTTGATAAACTGTGCCCAGATAAATACTTTTCGAAGTTGGACCTAGCAGATGCATACTTGCAAATCCCAGTGGACGCCGAATCCCAGCGCGTCTTGGTGGTTAACACGCATCTTGGTTTGTACTGATTCAAAAGACTGCCATTCGGGTGTGCATCCGCCCCTGCATTGTTTCAGCAATATTTACAAACTGTTTGTGCGTCGGTCCCTACTGCTGCGAACTATCTGGACGATATTGTGATCTCCGGAAAGACAGCAGACGAGCATTTAGCACACCTACGAACATTATTTCAGGTATTGCGACAAAATGGTCTTCGCTTGCGGAAGGACAAATGTGTGTTTTTTGCTCGTGACTTACCATACCTGGGACATGTCATCAATGCTCAAGGCATACATCCGAGTCCAGAGCACCTCCGTGCCATACAAGATTTGCCTTCGCCACAGAATGTGAAGCAGCTACAGAGTGTGTTGGGTACAATTAACTATTATCATCGCTTTCTGCGCAATGCCTCTTCCATTTCAGCTCCGCTTCATAGCTTACGCCGTAAGGGTGTTCCGTTCGTCTGGACGACGGAATGCGAACGCGCCTTCCGCCAGTTGAAATCGGCGTTGCTTTCTAATACTTGCCTTACGCCATTCGATCCCCAGAAACCCCTTTTGTTGATGGTAGATGCATCGGATTTCGGGATCGGTGCTGTGCTTGCGCACAAAGATGGGTCGCATGATCGCCCTCTTGCCTTTGCGTCCAAATTGCTCTCGTCTGCGCAAAGAAATTATTCCCAGATAGAGAAAGAAGCTTTGGCTCTCGTGTTTGGTGTTACTAAGTTCCATGATTTCTTGTATGATTTCTTTACCATCATCACAGACCACAAACCATTGACGTCGCTTTTTCATCCGACCAAGCCTGTACCTCCGCGTACAGCGTAGACATTTATTCGCTGGTCTATTTTCCTCTCGCAGTACCGCTACGATATCTTGTATCGGTCCACTGCTAAGCACGGAAACGCCGATGCGTTGTCCCGTTTGCCTGTTGCTGAGGATAACGCATTCGATTCTTCCGAACTTGCTTGCATGTTCATTGATGCGGAAACCGATGAAGTGGTCGAATCGTTTCCGATTGATTTTCGTCGTGTCGCTACAGTCACAGCTGCTGACCCTGTCCTTGCTACCGTTTTGCGTTTTGTTGCTATGCAATGGCCTTTGTCAAAGTCTCGGATCGGGGATCCGTTGGTTCGCCGATTTTTTGCTCACAAGGAGAGACTTTTTGTTCGACGTGGTGTTTTGTTGTTGCGTTCTGATAATGATCAGTCCAGAGTCGTGATCCCACGATCGTTACAGTCCTCTGTTTTACGGCTTCTTCACCAAGGACATTGGGGTATAGTGCGAACGAAACAACTTGCTCGTCAGCACTGTACTTGGTTCGGAATCGATGCTGCGATTACGAATATGTGTTCTTCTTGCATGGCGTGTGCCGAACAACAATCCGCACCGCCACGGAAAGTCTTTGCATGGCCAAAAGCCACTTCCCCTTGGCAACGCTTGCACATCGATTTTGCTGGTCCATTCTGGAATGCTCGATGGTTGGTTCTGGTAGATGCCTTCAGTAATTTTCCTTTTGTTGTCCGGATGTCTTCCACGACGTCCTCTGCCACCATCCAAGCGTTGTCTGCTATCTTTTGCATTGAAGGTCTTCCGCAGACTATTGTTTCCGACAATGGCCCACAATTCATGTCCGCAGAATTTCAGTCATTCTGCCAGGCCAATGGTATTCAACATCTGACATCCGCGCTGTTTTCGCCTCAGTCAAACGGTGCCGCTGAACGATTGGTCCGGACTTTCAAGTCACAGATGTTGAAGTTGAAAGAGTCGCATTCTCGGGAAGACGCGTTGTTGCTCTTTTTGTCATCGTATCGCTCTCAGCCCCGAGATGGTCGCTCGCCGGCTGAGTTGTTCCACGGTCGTCCTCATCGAACCTTGATGTCTTTGCTGCACCCGCCGCATCAGGTTCCTATGCAGCGGCAGACTTCTGCTTTTGCTCCAGGCGACGTTGTATTCTATCGCAACTATCGAGGTTCACGGCGTTGGCTCGCAGGGCGCATTCTTCGCTGCCTCGGCCGCGCGATGTATTTGGTTTTGGGGGCCTCTGGTGAGGTGCGTCGGCATCTCAATCAGCTGCGCCTCTGTCGTCGCACGGGTTCTGCCGCTCCCCGTCTGCTTTCAGCGACGGTGCCGTCCGGTCAGCGCCCTGGGGACCCATCTACTGGCTCGCCTCATCCCCAGGTGTTACCGACGATGCCTTCCATTTTGCCCCATGGCGACGCGCCGCCGCAGCCGCCGCAGCCGCCGCCGCCGCCGCCTGTTCTCCGCCGGCGCCGCCCGCATTCGACGCATCGCTGCAGCCACCAAGCACCTCCCTGGGTCACGCGCCGCCGATCGCTTCCCGTGACCAGCTGTCCTCCGCCATGGAACTCTTGCCCGCTCCGGACCACATGACGTCTTCGCGCGTCGGATACTCCGACGCAATGGAGGTCGACCCTTCGGCCCCTCCTGTCTCTTTACGGCGCGTACACCGCATGTTGACGTGCACCCTGGACTAGGTTTTCAGGCGTTTCCTAGCTCCCCTCGGACCGAATGGCCGGGTGCGGGTGGCACAGCCTCGCCTGTTGTTAGGCTCCCCACCTCATCGCATACGTCAACATGGGGTCCTCCCCACGGCGGGCGGAAGCCTTATAACACGACCGTTCGCCGATTTGCGGGGGAGGAATGTGGTGTCACCGCCAGACACCACACTTGCTAGGTGGTAGCTTAAATCGGCCGCGGTCCATTTAGTACATGTCGGACCCGCGTGTCGCCACTGTGTGATCGCAGACCGAGCGCCACCACAAGGCAGGTCTCGAGATACGGAAGAGCACTCGCCCCAGTTGTACGGACGACATTGCTAGCGACTACACTGACGAAGCCTTTCTCTCATTTGCCGAGAGACAGTTAGAATAGCCTTCAGCTAAGTCAATGGCTACGACCTAGCAAGGCGCCATTAACCATTTTAAGATAGAGTCTCACTTGTATCATCAAGGAATGCTGTATTCACATGAAGGATTAAAAGTTAAGTATTAAAGCAGCTACGTACTTTTCTTGCTACCATTCATTACGTATCCTGTTTCAGACCTCTATCTAGCCTACGTGAGATTACGCGTGCCTTTCGGCTACTTCAGTGTGGCGTTGCTGTCTTGTTACGCCACAACAATATGAGTGTCAAGATAGGGTTGAGGACGTTTGCGTATGTTGATTGTGGGACGGGTGTGAGGTTAGGTGCGGTGGGAGGTGTAAATTAGATTTTTTTTTTAATGTTGTAAAGTAAGAATAATATTGAGAAGGTTTTAGATGGCTGGTCACGCGACGAGGCGAGAGCAGGGATGTGTAGTTATGTTTAATTAAAGGGCCGTGTAATATCGTGTGAGGAGCAATGCGCAGTGTGCTACAGCGCCATAGGAGGTAAAGACATGTGCTGCTATTATGTACTCGTATCTAGCGTATGGAGGCTGCGCTTTGGAATTATGCTACGTTGATATAAAGTTGACTTTCACCCGCGTTCGGTGGTAGCGTCTCGGGATCGCGGTCCTGGACGCACGTATGTGTGTGCTTTGACCGCGCCGGCGGAAGTGGCCGTGCGGTTAACGGCGCTGCAGTCTGGAACCGCAAGACCGCTACGGTCGCAGGTTCGAATCCTGCCTCGGGCATGGATGTTTGTGATGTCCTTAGGTTAGTTAGGTTTAACTAGTTCTAAGTTCTAGGGGACTAGTGACCTCAGCAGTTGAGTCCCATAGTGCTCAGAGCCATTTGAAGCATTTGCTTTGACCGCTGACCAGCGCGTTGACTGCGCCAACTCACGCTTGCGGAAACCGAGCAGGGGCTGTGCGAGGTCTGAAATCAGACGGATGGGTGACTTCACGATCCTGTGGGTAGGGTTCAGAGTGGGGGTACCTGCGCACGTCTGCTGAGTTATTTTGCGAGCGTATCTGCAGGCTCTGCTATGCGTTATTAGGTTAGTTTACGAGTACTGAGCGTATTATTTAGTAGCAGTTTGCTATAGTGTGTACTGAAATTATGATTGGGTGCGTGTCTGCGGGCAGTGTGACATGGCCCGAGGCACATCTGGGCGGGTGTTTTGTGATAGCGTGATAGATACATTGTATGGTTAAATAAGCTGTTCGAAAAAATAGATACAGTGTTCTCAATGATTACACGCGCCTGCAGCACAGATCAGAGTGATTGGTTTTCCGTCCCCACCTCGGTTGCATGCGAGTAGTAAATGTTTTCCCGGCCGCGTTAATCGTGTGTGTCAACGAGCCATGAGCTATTCTGACAAGGGACGTGAAGGCAGGTCCAGACCTGAGACGCCGGCGGTATACATGAGAAGGACAATGCAGCTTTCACATGTGTCGGCTGTCACGAGCGCTCGGAAGCTGAACTTGGCTGGAGACTCCGGAACTCCCTTCCCCGCCGACCGCATGCGCGCGCGACCAGCCTTGGAGCATAATCTAAGGCGCATAGGCGATATCAATTTCTCCGGTGTTAGGTGCGAAGGCGGCTGTGTTGAGGTCATGTTTGGGGGATGCCGAGCAGAGACTTTTGATCGGTTTGGCAGCTGAGGGTGATTGGGCGCGTCTGTTGCACTATTTTGCGAGCATGTCTGTGCACTGTGCGGTGCTTCATTTGGAGAGTTTAATAGAACAGAGCTCGTCTGCTGATATTGTGTACTGCATTATTTAAGAGCTGTTTGCTATTGTGTGGTGAAATTAGGAGTTGTTTACGTGTTTGTGGCCTGTGTCAGATGACCACAGTCGGATCAGTGCGAGTGTTTTGTGACACATATACTCCATAACTAAATAAAAGGGGCTCCAAATAAATAGAGTGCAGCCCTTCCTTACTTCCCTGAGCAGCACAGCGCAGTCTGAGCTGTTTTTGCGCAATAACGGCAATCTGGTCAGAATGTGAGGAATAGTCAAATAACTGGACAAATTTATCCGTAGAGGAGTTACAGGTCTGGATTGGAATGAATATCTTGATGGGTGTGGTTGTGTTGCCAAGTGTAGTGCACTACTGGAGTTCAGAAACTGCCTTATGTGAGCGTTACATATCGAAACCTAGGAGAAGTAAAAGTTTCAAAATGATATGTCGCAAATAAATAAAGTACACTCGCTCCTCCTTCCATCAGCCTATGCACTGAAATTATTTCCGAAAATTAGCAGTTGTTTTGCTATTTGGAGGTAAATGTTTTGCATTATTTACGAGCGGTTCGCATGTCTGTAGGCTGTGCTATGAGTTATTTTTAACTGTTTACAATTAGCAAGCGTGTGTCTAGAAACATTATAAATGAGTTATGTAGGAGTGTTTTGCAGGTCTGTATGATGTGGGACATGTCAGTGTGATAGATATACTCCATTCCTAAAGAAAGTAAATTCGTTCCTCCATCCGTGGACTTACTGCAGGGTGAGTCCGTTTTACCAGAAACGTGTAGGGAGAGGTTGAGTGCTGGTGGCTCGGTTTGAAACAATTTTCTTAGGTTGGTGGCGGAAGCACAAGTGATCTTTGTTTACTGGCAGATTTGAAACTTGGCGCTGGTTCCTAGGAGGAGGAGGTGGCTGTCTGGTCCTCGAAAAGTAGTTGAAATTAGAGAGTTGAACACGTTTGCATACGTATATGAAATTGTAAATTGAATTATTTAATACAGCGGGGTGGCGAGGGTGAATTAGTGAACTTCTCGCGACGAGCAAACGCACTGTTATACGGTCATGGTGGATTCCACTGTCGGTGAAACTCTGGCGTCATACGTATCCTTTGTCCGGCACGCGGTCGACAGGTTCCATCGTGTCCGGCGTTAAGTGCTCGCTGTCGCGGAAAGATGTTTACGAAGTCGGACTCTGAGGCTAGCGCGGCTGACCGTTTGTGGCGGGACCCTGAGGCGCCGCTCGCCGCCTACCTGGCCAACACCGACTCAAAGGAAGGCCTCGGCGCTTGTTGGTGACGTCACGTCAGCTAGGCACGGCGAACGCCAGGTCTGTTGCAAGGAGAAACGCCAGGGCGTTCTTATCACTATAAATCGCTTATTTTTGGACAAACTGTTTGGTATTGTTTCGATTCTCCAGTTTTATTTAGATGAAAGATTTTCTTACTACTTAAAGCTACAAATGAAGATCATAGTTCTGTATTACTGAATCCTGTCGAAACAAACGTAGATCAAAATGAGAAGATGCTATGCCCCTTGCAAGCTTCGGAAATTTTACATTCAAGAAACTATATTTACTTAATCCATTTTGTTATCGATACTTACCCCAACCCCTTACAATGAACTCGTTTCTTTTATTTATTTATTTATTTTCGTTTGACATCGTCACTGGAAATGTGAACTAATTTACATGTGCAAATGTCCAACTGTTGCCAGTTATTAGATTACAGTCATTTTCAACGAAAGGAATTCTAAACAGGAAACAAAATAGCTTCATACATCGAAAATACTGCTGAGCTTAAACTTTTTTAAACATGCACATTAGAAAAGATAAATATTCCCCTCTTGCAACTGAAAGGAGACACTTTATAAGATAAAAAAATTTTATTTGATAAAACAAGTATCTTTCTTTTGCCTCTTCTTCTCTCCCTCACCCACTCCCCCAACGTGTGAAAACGCAAGATATTTCATTAACATTCAGTGCTCCTCACCCCATAGTAAACCAAGATACCTAAAGAAGAGCAACAATATGTTCACAGGTTCTTGTAAGAGCAACCCAATACAATTGTAACTTCCTCAGAGTTACAAATAAGGTAAAGAAGCAAGAATTCTGTTGCTGCTGGACCATGAAGTTGCTTTTGTATGTCAACCCTTAAAACAGGTGGAATTTTAAGTTCAGGAGTACACTATTTGTTAAGAAGTGTAATGAATTGCACAATTAATTGATTGCAGAAATCTCTCAGAACAATGTGTGTTGGTGAACTACCGCCAATAGTTTCACATTTTCCTGTGTCAGAGAGGGAGAGACCACCATTATGAGTATGCCTGCAACAGACCTGGTGTTCGCCGTGCCTAGCTGACGTGACGTCACGAACAAGCGCCGAGGCCTTCCTTTGAGTCGGTGTTGACCTGGCGCGCTGGCCGTGGTCGCTTGACGTCAGCCGGCCAGGGAGCTGCCGATGGAACAGGCTCAGCCGGCCGCGCGTACGTCATCTACGCTCTGGAGTTTCGCTGTGTGAGCAAAAAAAATGGCTCTGAGCACTATGGGACTCAACTGCTGTGGTCATAAGTCCCCTAGAACTTAGAACTACTTAAACCTAACTAACCTAAGGACATCACACACACACCCATGCCCGAGGCAGGATGCGAACCTGCGATCGTAGCGGTCGTGCGGTTCCAGACTGTAGCGCTGTGTGAGCATGGAGAAGTCAGTTGGAACACACCTGCATGACCGTAATGTCTGAAAGAGTCATTTTCCAGGTATTTACAGAAGGCTATGTCCGTCGCGTGTATGGAGGGTGTGTGACGTAAGCGAGGCGGCGGCGCAGCAATTGTGCAGTTATTACGCGCGCGAGACCGAGTCAATTAGCGGGCGTTCTAGTGCGGTCCAAACGTGCTATTATATAGTCATGGTGGATTCCACTGTCGAGCAAACTTTGCCACCAAAAGTGTAGCACTGCGTCCTCTCTCGCACAGGGACACGTGGCGGACGGTGAGCGGTCGGCATCGACAGGTTTGAATGTGGCGCCAAAAGTGTGGCTGCGAAAGGTCGACCGCTGTGTGATTCATCTCCGAGGCAGACAATTTTGGCGGGAAACGTGTGGAGGCGATGAATACACGTGGTGAGCGGACAAGGGGCAGGTGTGACATCAAACTCGACAAGTTCCAGCGTGTCTAGTGAAACATGTTTACGACGTGGGAGTGTTCGCTGGGCTCGCCCCCTGCGCTAGTGGCCGGCCGCCTCACATGACAGGCATAGGCAGTGTCTCCGCGCGCTAGGCAGGGGGTGGTGAGGATTTGAACTAATCCAGTTGGAGCACGGACGTCGTGGTGACTGCACTGCGATGTCAAAGATGTGTGTGCTGACTGTGTTGGAGAACAAGTGATGACCGTACTGCTTGAAATAAAGTCTTCAGTCCCTTCCCCCCTGCAAAATCAAAGGACGTGACTTATGTTACTATAAGTGCAGTTTATTATTTGACGCGATTATGATAGGCTACCAGTGGAAAAAGATAAGTGAGGGAGAAAGTTCGTACGTGTGATCAATTATGATGCTTGGATTTGAACTTGTGATAGATTTTTGTTATGGATGAAAGGAAAATGGCTTTCTCACCGAGAAAATCGGACATCTTGAATAAATTATAAATGATAATAATGGATAGAAGTACAGTTTTCGAAATATTATTGTGTTGGAATTTGAATTTGGGGCAATTTTCTAGTGGAGGTAGGCCTATAATAGTAAATGATAATAAATGATAATAAATGATAATGAAATCATAATAAATGACAATGAATGATAATGAATGTTAATAAATAATAATGAATAATAATAACCAAAGTAAGGTTTTGAACCATTATCGTGTTGGAATTTGAATTTGGAGGAAATTTTCTAGTGGAGGCAGGTCAATAATAATAAATAATAATAAATAATAATAAATGCTAATAATAATAAATGATAATAAACAGTAATGAATGTTAATGAATGATAATCAATAGTAATAAAAAGACAAGTACGATCTTTGCATGCATTATCCTGTTGGAATTCAAATTTCCCGCCATTTTTTCTTCTGGAGGCTTATGTTAGTGGACATAGCACAATTGGGCTATTTTCCCGCCAAAATTCAAAATTGCCGCTATTTTTTCTGAAGGTTAGGTTAGTGGATGTAGCACAATTGGCCTATTCTCCCGCCAAAATCCGCCATCTTGGATGACGTCATGCGCTGTTGCCAAGTCTACATGCCACCATCTTGAATAAATTTGGCAACAATGCAGCGTGTATTGGTGCGAAGGTTGCCGTACTACTTACAGATATGTTGTCTAAATTGTTTTACAGTTTGTTTTGATCATCTGATGACTTTATAAGAAGGTAAATGACAGCATCATCTGCAAACAATCTCAGATGGCTGCTCAGATTTTCTCCTAAATCGTTTATATAGAGCAGGAACAGCAGTGGGCCTATAACAATTGCTTGGGGAACGCCATATATTATTACTGTTTTTCTCGGTGACTTTCCGTCATTTATTACGAACTGTAACCTTTCTGACAGGAAATCACGAATTCTGTCGTACGCAATCCGATTAGAAGTCACTTGCGAGGAACGTCGTCCAAAGCCTTCTGGAAAACAAAAAAATGTAGAATGAATTTGATATTTTCTGTCTATAGCACTCATTACTTCGTCAGAAAAACTGGGAAAGTTGTTTTACAAGAACGTTATTTTCTGAATCTATTTTGGCTGTTTATCAGTAAATCGTTTTTTTCGAGATAACTCATAATCTTCGAATACAGTGTATGTCGCAAACTCCTACTGCAAATCGACCTTAGCGATATGAGGCTGTAATTCAGCGAATTACTCCTATCTCCTTTCTTGGGTATTGGTGTGACTTGAGCAGCTTCCCAGTCCGTCATAGGTACGGATCTTTTGAAGAGCGGAAGCTTGTATATGATTGCTAAGTATGGAAGTATTGTATCAGCATACTCTGAAAGGAACCTGCCTGGTATACAGTCTGGACCGGATGACTCGCTTTTATTAAGTGATTTAAGCTGCTTCGCTACACACAGGATATCTGTTTCTAAGTTACTCATGTAGACAGTTGTTCCTGATTCGAATTCTAGAATATTTGCTTCGTCTTCTTTGGTAAAGGAATTCGGTTTAGTGGATCCGATGACGCCATTTGCTTTGCAAATGATGACCCGGCGGTCAGGCGGACCCAACTGACCCTCTGTGGTCAGAACGTGTAGCTTTTCTTTACTCTAGCAGATAAGGCGTAACAGTATAAGAGTATGAGATGTTTTTATGTCAAGAGTGGCAAAACGTTGTCCCCATAAGCATGATTTCGTAATTTTGTGGACATTATTATCTGCTCATCATTTTCCCCTGTTACTTCTGCAATGCACGTTTAGTACCTGGTCAGTGTTATAAACATAAACAAGCTATCAGTATAATTACAGTAACACCTGTTCTTAAATTTCCAGAGATTTTACATTTTCCCGCCATTTACATTATTTTCTGTTGATCTCGCCGTAAGCCCTTTTGTCTACTCGCTCTTACTGATCACAGCATTTCTCAGTAATTCGCAGCATACATCAACTAAATCGTTTTGGATTCTATAAGAAATATAGGTGGCATTTTGAAGGGTACTTTCAAAATGTTTCCACAATATTTCATTATCTGACTGCACTGGTATAAATCAACAAAAAACGCATTAGAATTTGTTTTTCCAATTAAAGGCAAGTCATGTAATACACAAAACATTACGAGATATATGACTAATTTCAATTTAGCTCAAATCAGTTTGCAGTAATTTCGCAAGATTCTCATTGACAAGTTGTTCTACACTGTTCGTTTTGCTTGCACTTTCGTCAGCGTCTCAAAATCTCTGTACTGGCTCCAAATATGCGTCCTTGCCTATAGCTGAGTTCTGTGAAAAACAGCATGTCGGTAGTGCATTCGATGTCCGAAATACAGGGTGATAATTATTGAATTACACGAGAAAAAAACGTAAATTAGTTACAAATTGCGGCGTGCACACATTTTATTCAACATGTAAACGTCACTACTGATATTCGGATTTAGGTTAATGCCTGCAATCATTGGCGACGATATGGCACAGACGAATAGAGAAATTCTGCATGACCCGCTGAAGTGTCGGAACATCGATGCTTTCGATGACCTCCTGAATGGCTGTTTTCAGTTCAGCAATGGTTTTGAGGTTATTGCTGTACACCTTTTCTTTAATGTAGCCCCACAAAAAGGGGTCGCATGTATTCAGATCCGGAGAATATGGCAGCCAATCGAGTCCCATGCCAGTGGCATCTGGGTACCCGATAGCCAGAATGTGGTCCCAAAACTGCTCCTCCAGGACATCAAACACTCTCGTGCTCCCATGGGGTCGAGCTCCGTCTTACATGAACCACATCTTGTCGAAATCAGGGTCACTTTCGATAATGGGGACGAAATCATCTTCCAAAACCTTCACGTACTGTTCGGTAGTCACTGTGCCATCAAGGAATATCGCGCTGATTATTCCGTGACTAGCCATTGCACACCACACAGTCACCCATTGAGGGTGAAGAAACTTCTCGATCGCAAAATGCGGATTCTGAGTCCCTAATTGCACCAATTTTGTTTGGTTACTGACGAACTCGTCTAAATGAAAGTGGGCTTCGTCACTAAACCAAACCATACTAATTCCCATCATGCCCCGCGGCCAACCGTGTAGTTTTAAAGTCCTAACGCAAACCGTTCAGAAGTTATGGCGATTTTATTTCATATAGTTCAATAATTGTCATCCTGTAGATTGGCAGTAGTTCTGATGACGATGACTTCCTGCTTGTACCGATAACTACCGATCAGCGCCCTCACCGCACAAACGAATAACCCTTCAACAAATGAAAAGAAATATAATACAACTTGCTCTCTATGCTAGCGCCTTACAGTTTTTAACCTTTACCTGAATTTTGAAAGAGTATGCTGTTGGCTAGTGTGTTTTGTCATGGAACTGTTTTATCCCACAAATAGCCGTTTGAGGTTTCCCTAGGGAGGCTACATTTCCGAGACCTAATTCTCACCATGGAAATCCTCCATGGCATCACATACACATGTAGTAGTTCCTTGACTCAATCGATCGGCAGCTTCGTTTCATTTTATTATAGCATATTAGGAATGCCTGAAGTTTGGTAACATGTACTCTTTCTTTCCACTTGAGCTACACATTGTTCACAAGATCTAACATCCTGAATACTATGGCTATAGAAATGTAAATTTTATTTTGCCTGTTTCGTCATACAGGTACACGATATAATTCTTGAGTTTTTACTTCATTTTTTAAATGTTCGTGTTTGGCCTCTACATACACTCAACAGCAGAAAAAAAGACCACTGCAGTCAAAACGACAGAAAAATGGGACCATTTTACAATAGTAGCATAGAAACCGGGCCAGGACATGACATCAGACAGAGCAAGTTGGTCATTAATCCAAGCAATGCCAGATATCCGACTCTCACTATGTATTCACATTTCCCCCTGTGTTAAGGACTGCTTGCTTTACGATACAGATTATCGACCTGACTGGATGTTCGAATCACAGCGACAGCACATGGATACCAACAAATATTCGGCACAGTGGCTACAAAACATTTAAGAATGTGCTTTCAAGTGTTCGCTATCTACCATTCAAATTAACGCAGAATGAAAGGTCAGTTTTAACATCAAGTTTTTTATTTTCTAAGACCGCTCTTATTCGTGTTTTGAAACTTGAAGTTATAACTTCGCACGCATTGGAATGAAGATCAAAGCCACAAAATTACCTTCCACAGGCATATGAACTCATGTGTTCAAAGAGCCTGCCATCTTGTCTGTTTCAAAAATGTTCAAATGTGTGTGAATGCCAAACTGCTGAGGGACCAAACTGCTGAGGTCATCGGTCCCTACACTTACACACTACTTAAACTAACGTAAAGCTAAGGACAACACACACACCCATGCCCGAGGGAGGACTCGAACCTCCGGCGGGAGGGGCCGCATGATTAGTGACATGGAGCCTCTAACCGCGCGGTTCTTGTCTGTTTCTTGTACTGTAATGCTTAGAAGAGTGGAGTGGTAAGATACGAGTTTCTCTCTTTTTTTTTATCATTCGTACTAACTCACTAGTAAGAAAAAGACGGCAAAATGTCGGACAATGTTTACCCATATTATGAAATCGTGTGTGAGAGTCACGAAATAACAGGCCTTACTAGATATGGGCTTGGCTGCAATTAAAAATTTTTCTTCGAATGGATAAAGTCGTCAAAGATACTGTGTCTTATGTCACAGAAAGTAATCTTTGGAGATCGTTTCTTAACATACAGAATGGAACATGAAACCATTATTAGTTCAGCGTAAGAACTGCTATAAATCCGTGCAGCTACACCTTATAGTCATCATCCCTAAGTGTCTGAAGCAGTGATTACTTTTTCTTAATAAATTAACAGCGGAATATTTCGACCAACAGCGAAAGAGTAAGCATGTAACGAGTACTTGTGCACCTACATACAGCCATCAAGCTCTCATGAATGGGCAGTATTATCAAATTAGTAACACTATGTTATGGATCGCATGCTTGTCTGAAAACACTGTTGTTGTTGTTGTTGTTGTTGTGGTCTTCAGTCCTGAGACTGGTTTGATGCAGCTCTCCATGCTACCCTATCCTGTGCAAGTTTCTTCATCTCTCAGTACCTACTGCAACCTACATCCTTCTGAATCTGCTTAATGTATTCATCTCTTGGTCTCCCTCTACGATTTTTACCCTCCACGCTGCCCTCCAATACTAAATTTGTGATTCCTTGATGCCTCAGAACATGTCCTACCAACCGGACCCTTCTTCTCGTCAAGTTGTGCCACAAACTTCTCTTCTCCCCAATTCTACTCAATACCTCCTCATTAGTTATGTGATCTACCCATCTAATCTTCAGCATTCTTCTGTAGCACCACATTTTGAAAGCTTCTATTCTCTTCTTGTCCAAACTATTTCTCGTCCACGTTTCACTTCCATACAGGGCTACAATCCACACAAATACTTTCAGAAACGACTTCCCGACACTTAAACCTATACTCGATGTTAACAAATTTCTCTTCCTCAGAAATGCTTTCCTTGCCATTGGCAGTCTACATTTTATATCCTCTATACTTCGACCATCATCAGTTATTTTGCTCCCCAAATAGCAAAACTCATTCACTACTTTAAGCGTCTCATTTCCTAATCTAATTCCTGCAGCATCACCCGATTTAATTCGACTACATTTCATTATTCTCGTTTTGCTTTTGTTGATGTTCGTATTACATCCTCCATTCAAGACCCTGTCCATTCCGTTCAGCTGCTCTTCCAAGTTCTTTGCTGTTTCTGACAGAATTACAATGTCATCGGCGAACCTCAAAGTTTTTATTTCTTCTCCATGGATTTTAATTCATACTCCAAATTTTTCTTTTGTTTCCTTTACTGCTTGCTCAATATACGGATTGAATAACACCGGGAGAGGCTACAACCCTGTCTCACTCCCTTCCCTACCACTGCTTCCCTTTCATGCCCCTCGACTCTTATAACTGCCGTATGGTTTCTGTACAATTGTAAATAGCCTTTCGATCCCTGTGTTTTACCCCTGCCACCTTCAAAATTTCAAAGAGAGTATTCCAGTCAACATTGTCAAAAGCTTTCTCTAAATCTACAAATGCTAGAAACGTACGTTTGCCTTTCCTTAACCTTTCTTCTAAGGTAAGTTGTAGGGTCAATATTGCCTCACGTGCTCCAGCATTTCTACGGAATCCAAACTGATCTTCCACGAGGTCGGATTCTACCAGTTTTTCCATTAGTCCGTAAAAAATTCGTGTCAGTATTTTGCATCCGTGGCTTATTAAACTGATAGTTCGGTAATTTTCACATCTGTCAACACCTGCTTTCTTTGGGATTGGAATTATTATATTCTTCTTTAAGTCTGAGGGTATTTCGCCTGTCTCAGACATCTTGCTCACCAGATGGTAGAGTTTTGTTAGGCCTGGCTCTCCCAAGGCTGTCAGTAGTTCTAATGGAATGTTGTCTACTCCCGGGACATTGTTTCGACTTAGGTCTTTCAGTGCTCTGTCAAACTCTTCACGTAGTATCATATCTCCTATTTCATCTTCATCTACATTCTCTTCCATTTCTATAATATTGTCCTCAAAAACATCGCCCTTGTATAGACCCTCTATATACTCCTTCCATCTTTCTGCTTTCCCAACTTTGCTTAGAACTGGGTTTCCATCTGAGCTCCTGATATTCATGATGCAAGTGGTTCTCTTTTCTCCAAAGGTGTCTTTAATTTTCCTGTAGGCAGTATCTATCTTACCCCTAGAGATATACGCCTCTACATCCTTACATTTGTCCTCTAGCCATCCCTGCTTAGCCATTTTGTACTTCCTGTCGATCTCATTTTTGAGACGTTTGTATTCCTTTTTGCCTGCTTCATTTACTGCATTTTTATATTTTCTCCTTTTATCAATTAAATTCAATATCTCTTCTGTTACCCAAGGATTTCTATTAGCCCTTGTATTTTTACCTACTTGATCCTCTGCTACCTTCACTATTTCGTCTCTCAAGGCTACCGATTCTTCTTCTACTATATTTCTTTCCCCTATTCTTGTCAATCGTTGCCTAATGCTCTCCGTGAAGGTCTCTACAACCTCTGGATCTTTCAGTTTATCCAGGTCCCATCTCCTCAATTTCCCACTTTTTTGCAATTTCTTCAGTTTTAATCCACAGTGCATAACCAATAGATTGTGGTCAGAGTCCACATCTGCCCCTGGAAATGTCTTACAATTTATAACCTGGTTCCTAAATCTCTGTCTTACCATTATATAATCCATCTGACACCTTCCAGTATCTCCAGGCTTCTTCCATGTATACAACCTTCTTTTAAGATTTGAACCAAGTGTTAGCTATGATTAAGTTATGTTCTGTGCAAAATTCTACAAGGCGGCTTCCTCTTTAATTTCTTAGCCCCAATCCATATTCACCTACTACGTTTCCTTCTCTCCCTTTTCCTACTATCGAATTCCAGTCACCCATGACTATTAAATTTTCGTCTTCCTTCACTATCTGAATAATTTCTTTTATCTCATCATACATTTCATCAATATCTTCGTCATCTGCGAAGCTAGTTGGCATATAAACTTGTACCACTGCGGTAGGCGTGGGCTTCGTATCCATCTTGGTCACAATAATGCGTTCACTATGCTGTTTGTAGTAGCCTACCCGCATTCCTATTTTCTTATTCATAATTAAATCTACTCCCGCATCACCTCTATTTCATTTTGTATTTATAACCCTGTATTCACCTGACCAGAAATCTTGTCCCTCCTGCCACCGAACTTCACTAATTCCTACTATATCTAACTTTAACCTATCCATTTCCCTTTTTGAATTTTCTTACCTACCTGCCCGATTAAGGGATCTGGCATTCCATGCTCCGATCTGTAGAACACCAGTTTTCTTTCTCCTGATAACAACGTCCTCCTGTGTAGTCCCCGCCTGGAGATCCGAATGGGGGACTATTTTAACTCCGGAATATTTTACCCAAGAGGACGCTATCATCATTTAACCATACAGTAAAGCTGCATTCCCTCGGGAAAAATTACAGCTGTAGTTTCCCCTTGCTTTTAGCCGTCCCCAGTACCAGCACAGCAAGGTCGTTTTGGTTAGTGTTACAAGGCCAGATCAGTCAATCATCCAGACTGTTGCCCCTGCAACTACTGAAAAGGCTGCTGCCCCTCTTCAGGAACCACACGTTTGTCTGGCCTCTCAACAGATACCCTTCCGTTGTGGCTGCACGTACGGTACGGCTATCTGTATCGCTGAGGCACGCAAGCCTCCACACCAACGGCAAGGTCCATGGTTCATGGGGGGGTTACAATAGAATAGCCCCCACTAAAAGAAGAAAAACGAGAAGGGGAAGACAAGGTAGAAGAAGTTAGCGTGTTGAGCTCCAGCCGTGTGATGGACCATCATCGCACAGGACACAGAGCAATGGAAGAAGTCGGAGGAGGCGTCTGAACAAAAGCGGAACACCGATTGTTAGAAACAAATATAACAGATAAACATAGACAAACAAACGAATACACCACTGGATGCCATTGCTCATGCCCTGGGTTCAGCAGCCATTGACCGCTGGTTAAATGTAATATGCTCGTGGTGCTGACTGTGGGTGGATATGTGTAACTGAGATGTTGTGGAAGGGGTTTATGACTTACGTCAGACAGCACATTAATCTGATGTTGTTTTACCTTTCTTATGATGCTGATGATGTCGAAGACGTTGAAAGCAGTTTTCTTTGACCACCTGGTCCGTATTCTAAAGTGAGCCTAGCTGCAGATGCAAGCAGTCAGCAAACACCTGCTGCATGCAGGTCAAGTGACTTATCGTTCACGCATGACACACATCTGGTACATATATGATTTTTTGTGTGTCACACATTCACACGACAGCTATTAAGCGGTAGTGGCATGTTTTGTCAAAGCTATACAAATTCACCTTAGGGATGATTATTGGGAATGGAAGTTGCCTGTGTACTGGGAAGTGTGGATCAAATATCAACCCCTATGATGGAGGGAACCTCGGACTGTCAAGAATCTACTCCTGAACTCGATTTCTGGACCCCAAAAATTCATTATATTCAGGACAAACCAACAACAGCCTGCCATACAGGGTGTCCTTAAAAATGCTCCACTTTCGAAACACCGTAAAATGAGAACCGTTGCTCATAATGACGTCAAATCAAATTTTTAACAGCGTATTATTGAGGCTGGGGGAAAACTCATGGACCAAAAAAATTGTAACGATAATTTGACCAATAGATGGCGCTGTAAGCGTCAGAATATGAACACCAATAGACACGCGGCACACATCCGAGACGCCCAACATAACGGTCTCCATGAAGGATCACGTACTGCTGGGAAAGCACTTTTACGGGAACGGTGGCTGTGAGCCAGTAGCCCGTCAGAAGTTCCGGGCACTCAAGGATATGACAACGCGCGTTGGTCCGATGTCTGCTGATAGTCTGGATAAAATGATTACAAAATTCCAAAAGGCGGGTTCTTTTGAAGTGCAATGTGGCAGCGGGAGGAAAGCGATTGATCCGACGTCTGTCGAAGATGTGGCCACAGCACTGTAGGAGGGGTCGAGCGGTGGTGTGCAAACATGCAGTGCACCAAGAACTGCCGGAACGTTTGAACATGCCTGCGCTCACGGTGCATAGAATCCTATGAAACATCCTGCACTGCTATCCATACAAAATCATCCATGGTCAGAAGTTGCTTTCTGCTGACCTGAAAGCAAGACTAACGTCCGCTCTGGAATTTCTTGCTCACATGGAAGTAGACAATGAATGGCCATGGAACATTCTGTGAACAGACGAAACCCATTTCCTTCTGCAAGGACATGTCAATGCACAGAATTGCATAACATGGACAACGGAAAATCCGAACGCATGTCAACCGGTACCACCTCATTCTGCAAAGGTGACTGTGTGGTGCGGGTTGACAGTGTCGTTTAAAGTAGGATCGCATTTTTTCGGGGAGATGAGTCGTGCGGATCCTGATACCTGCACCATCACTGGTAAACGCTATGGGAGTCTTTTGCGCACCAAAGTCATCTGAGCCCTTCAGTAGAATGGATGTGTGGGTAGGATCATTTTCATGCAAAATGGCGCTCCTCTGCACATTGCACAGCCAGTGAAGCGGCTGTTGCAGAGGGATTTCAGAAATGCTAGAATTATTAGCTGTCATATCCCTACAACCTGGCCGCCTACATCACCTGATCTTAATGCGTGTGACTTCTGGGTGCGGGAGTATCTGAAAGATGTTGTGTTCAGTGCACTAATTACGAACGTAGCTGAAGTGAAACGCGCAACGCATTCTGAACGTGACCCCCCGAGGCACTCCAATCTGCTGTGGAACATGCTGTTTCTCAATTTCAATTGTAGAAAACGGTGAACACCATATTGAACATGTCTTGCGCCAGTCTCACGACAGTTAGAACCCGATGTCATTTTGTTTTTTATTCGGTTTTTGGTTCCAGGACAATTAAAAATTTATGTAATTTTCCTTTTTATGCCGTTTTTGGCCTCAGGTCAATTAAAAGTCGATTTTTCCCATCCGAAGTGGTACGACCTTGCCGTGGTGGATGGGCTGACCTCACTAACAGTGCCACAACTATTGACTGGGCGAACTTGTACAGTGAGACACAGCGAACCGTACAGATGATGTGCTGTGCAACTCAAACCATAGCCATTGTATTGCGATTCAACTGCCATTTGTAGCCGAGCCCATTTACGTTAAGACCAAAAACAGGAAAAGTCAACGTAATATTGGTAAACTGCAGGAGTGTCCAGGGCAAGGTTCCTGAATTAGTATCTCTTATTGAAGGAAATAGTGCGCATATAGTATTAGGAACGGAAAGTTGGTTAAAACCGGAAGTGAACAGTAACGAAATCCTAGACACAGAATGGAATATATACCGCAAGGATAGGATAAACGCCAATGGTGGAGGAGTATTTATAGCAGTAAAGAATTCAATAATATCCAGTGAAGTTATTAGCGAATGCGAATGTGAAATAATCTGGGTTAAGTTAAGTATCAAAGGTGGGTCAGATATGATAGTCGGATGCTTCTATAGACCACCTGCATCAGCAACCGTAGTAGTTGAGCGCCTCAGAGAGAACCTGCAGAACGTCGTGAAGAAGTTTCGTGATCATACTATTGTAATAGGGGGAGACTTCAATCTACCAGGTATAGAATGGGATAGTCACACAATCAGAACTGGAGCCAGGGACAGAGACTCTTGTGACATTATCCTGACTGCCTTGTCCGAGAATTACTTCGAGCAGATAGTTAGAGAACCAACTCGTGAAGCTAACGTTTTAGACCTCATAGCAACAAATAGACCGGAACTTTTCGACTCCGTGAATGTAGAAGAGGGTATCAGTGATCATAAGTCAGTGGTTGCATCAATGACTACAAGTGTAATAAGAAATGCCAAGAAAGGAAGGAAAATATATTTGCTTAACAAGAGTGATAGGGCACAAATCGCAGAATATCTGAGTGACCACCATCAAACGTTCATTTCTGAGGAAGAGGATGTGGAACAAAAATGGAAAAAATTCAGAAACATCGTCCAGTACGCCTTAGATAAGTTCGTACCGACTAAGGTCCAAAGCGAGGGGAAAGATCCACCGTGGTATAACAATCATGTACGAAAGGTACTACGGAAACAAAGAAAGCTTCATCATAGGTTTAAGAGTAGTCGAATCATAGCTGATAAGGAAAAGCTGAACGAAGCGAAAAAGAGCGTAAAGAGAGCAATGAGAGAAGCATTCAACGAATTCGAACATAAAACATTGGCAAACAATCTAAACAAGAACCCTAAAAAGTTTTGGTCATATGTAAAATCGGTAAGCGGATCTAAATCCCCTATTCAGTCACTCGTTGACCACGATGGCACCGAAACAGAGGACGACCGAAGAAAGGCAGAAATACTGAATTCAGTGTTCCGAAACTGTTTCACTGCGGAAAATCGTAACACGGTCCCTGACTTCAGCCGTCGCACGGACGCCAAAATGGAAAATATTGAAATAAACGATATCGGAATTGAAAAACAACTGCTATCACTTAGTAGCGGAAAAGCATCCGGACCAGACGAGATACCCTTAAGATTCTACAGTGATTATGCTAAAGAACTTGCCCCCTTTCTATCAGCAATTTATCGTAGATCGCTGGAAGAACGTAAAGTACCTAGCGACTGGAAGAAAGCGCAGGTCGTTCCCATTTTCAAGAAGGGTCATAAATCAGATGCGAATAATTATAGGCCTATTTCGCTTACGTCAATCTGTTGTAGAATAATGGAACATGTTTTGTGTTCTCGTATTATGACGTTCTTAGATAATACAAATCTCCTTCATCATAACCAACATGGATTCCGCAAACAGAGATCATGTGAAACTCAGCTCGCCCTATTTGCCCAAGAAATTCACAGTGCCGTAGACACTGGCGAGCAGATTGATGCCGTATTCCTGGACTTCAGGAAGGCATTTGATACGGTTCCGCACTTACGTTTAGTGAAAAAAATACGAGCTTACGGAATATCGGACCAGGTTTGTGATTGGATTCAGGATTTCCTAGAAGAAAGAACACAACATGTCATTCTTAACGGTTCAAAATCTGCAGATGTAGAGGTAATTTCGGGAGTACCGCAGGGAAGCGTGATAGGACCTTTATTGTTTACAATATACATAAATGACTTAGTTGACAACATCGGTAGCTCCGTGAGGCTATTTGCAGATGACACGGTTGTCTACAAGAAAGTAGCAACATCAGAAGACTCGTACGTACTCCAGGAGGACCTGCAGAGGATTAATGCATGGTGCGACAGCTGGCAGCTTTCCCTAAACGTAGATAAATGTAATATAATGCGCATACATAGGGGCAGAAATCCATTCCAGTACGATTATGCCATAGGTGGTAAATCATTGGAAGCGGTAACGACCGTAAAATACTTAGGAGTTACTATCCGGAGCGATCTGAAGTGGAATGATCACATAAAACAAATAGTGGGAAAAGCAGGCGCCAGGTTGAGATTCATAGGAAGAATTCTAAGAAAATGTGACTCATCGACGAAAGAAGTAGCTTACAAAACGCTTGTTCGTCCGATTCTTGAGTATTGCTCATCAGTATGGGACCCTTACCAGGTTGGATTAATAGAAGAGATAGACATGATCCAGCGAAAAGCAGCGCGATTCGTCATGGGGACATTTAGTCAGCGCGAGAGCGTTACGGAGATGCTGAACAAGCTCCAGTGGCGGACACTTCAAGAAAGGCGTTACGCAATACGGAGAGGTTTATTATCGAAATTACGAGAGAGCACATTCCGGGAAGAGATGGGCAACATATTACTACCGCCCACATATATCTCGCGTAATGATCACAACGAAAAGATCCGAGAAATTAGAGCAAATACGGAGACTTACAAGCAGTCGTTCTTCCCACGCACAATTCGTGAATGGAACAGGGAAGGGGGGATCAGATAGTGGTACAATAAGTACCCTCCGCCACACACCGTAAGGTGGCTCGCGGAGTATAGATGTAGATGTAGACACTTACAGCGTCAGTCATTGGTACAATTTTTTTCCATGATATTTCCTACTGTGCTAATAATTTCCTGTTCAAATTTGACGTCAGTCTGAGCAGAGGTTCTCTTTCTACAGCTTTTTGAAACTGGAACTTTAATTATGGGTACCCAGTACATTGCATATATGTCTCCTACAGCTATTTCCAGTGTACATGATTTATTTTCCCTTTGCTTTAGAATTAGACGTTGGACATATGCGTGGATGGCCCTCACTGTTGTGCACCAGCTGTGCATGACCCACAAGTCTGTCAGTTGGTCTGCACCAGTGGCCAGCCCAGTTACTGCTCGCATTGAGGTTGATCCCCCACCTGTGGCCGAGTGGGAGGTCGCCTTAGGGCTTAGCAGGTGCGAGGATTTTTTGGAGGCTGAAAGTAAGGCCTCACCAGTTAGTCTGACAAGCAGGTCCCAGGTGCTATGTGTGGATGACAGTGCCCCTCAGCCAGATGCAGTCGCATTTCCTGTTTCAGATAAAACCTCCCAGCCTGCAAGGTTATTGGTAGTTGGGAGCTCCAATGTTAGGCATGTTATGGGGTCCCACAGGGACATGGCTGCCAAGGAGAGGAAGAAAACCAGTGTGCACTCCCTGTGATACCAAGTGGAGTCATTCCAGACGTGGAACGGGTCTTTCTGGATGCCATGAAGAACAAAGGAAGAAAGATTGGTTTTAACATCCTGTCGATACTGAGGTCATTAGAGATGGGGCACAAGCTAGAATTGTGTCAAGGATGGGGAAAGAAGTCGGCCGTGCCCATTCAAAGAACCCATCCTGGCATTTACATGGAACAATTTAGATAAATCACAGAAAACCTAAATCTGGATGGCCGGACACAGGTTTGAACCGTCGTCCTCCTGAATGCGAGTAGTGTCCTAACCACTGCGCCATATCACTCGGTCCTTGAGGAGCGCACGTTGGTACGGATGATGTGTGTCGTTTTCGATTGGAAGAGATCCTGTCTGGTTTCAATCGACCATCTGAAGCGATAAAGGCCGCCAGTCATACTTGCGAGATGAAAATAGACCTCACTATTTGTAGCATAGTCAACAGGACTGACAGCAGACTTTTGGTACAGAGCCGAATAGAGGGTCTGTATTAGAGGCTCAGACGGTTCTGCAACGGTGTAGGTTGCAGATTCCTTGACTTGTGCCATAGGGTGGTGGGATTTTGGGTTCTGTTAAATAGGTCAGGAGTCCATTTCAGGCAGCAGGTGGCTACACGTGTAGTGGGGGCTGTGTGGCGCGGACTGGGTGGTTTTCTAGGCTACAGGGTCTCGAAGAAACACAAAAAGGGCTTCAGTCTCTAAGGTGCAGGTCGAATACAGGAATTTTTTCATTACCCGCCACTGTCAGACATTTTTTCACTTCACTTCCTGAAAGTTATACTTTGATTACAGCAGTGTGAAGGCTATGCAGGGAGCTCCAAATTAATTAATTTACGGACCACCTGGCCATAGCAACGACAACTAACACAGATTTTAAGACAATCAAAATTAACATCAGTACACAAACAAGTACAACAATGCAACACTAAGTCTCTTATTGAGATCAGACTTATAAAAAATTCTAGTACAATCGAACATATTTTGTTTCAAGAAAAGACACCGAGCCTTGGTGACAATGATGTCCCTGAAGAATCCAAACTTCCCTACAGCGTTTACGTGTTTCATATACAAGTTCCCTAAGCACGAAACAGCTTTTAACAAATATATTCTATTATATAAACATATTCATATTATAATAATTTAAAATTTCAAGATTTTTTTGCTGTCTTGGTGTATACATTGCAAAGCTCTAATTTTCTTGCCATAGATCAAGGATTTTAAACAACACAGAATACATACTTCATAAATTGCAGATATACAGTTACATAATATAAACCTACTTCTAATCGATGTAAGTGTTACATGGTACAAAAATTTATCTTCGAAGGAAGGGTCTGTCATAACAAATTCTTTTCACAGAGGCAACTACAGCAACTCCACTCACCTGAAAGTCATACACATGAGAAATATCCCGTCAGAAATTAATGAACAATCGGTTACCAAAGAGTGAGGAAAATAATAAAATTTAAATAAAAACACATATCATTTCGCGGTACATCAATTAAATGAAAGCAACAGATTTATCAAAAATATGTGTTATTTGTAACTGCATCTCCTGTGGAAATCATATATAAAACAGTACTTTCAAATACATGAGTATCATACATCTTGTATTAACGAGAATATGAGTTGTAGGGCAAGGGCAGCATGGTCATACTATGCATTGTTGCCAAATTTGTTGATGATGGTGGATCCAAGATGGTGGTAATAGATGTGGCAACATCACAATAACGTCATGGCGGGAAGTTCAAAGATTGGCGGGAAAATAGGTCAGTTGGGCTACCTTCAGTAACCTAATCCACTCTCCTTCCCCTCTCCTCCACCCCCCCCCCCCCCCCCCAGAAAAGGGCTGGAAAATTTTAATGGGAAAAAGGTCTATTGTGCTACCTCCACTAACCCAAGGAAATGGCGGGAAAATCCAATAATATAAGTCATCCAGCCACCACCATCTCCTCCTTGGAATTGGCCTGAAAAGGACTCAGCCTGTGTGCAGCTGCTGAAGAGGAAGCAGTGTACTCTATTTATTTTCAGTGGGAAGTTGGAACAATTTATTTAGGGATGAATCTCACATAGTTTATTTAGTACACTGATACAAAACACTTGCCCTGAAGTGCTTGGGGTCACAATGCACGGCCTACAGACCTGCAAACTACTCGTAAACCGCCGAAATAATGCAGTACCCTGATGTACAGACACGCAAACAACTCTAAATTGTCATAATAATGCTTGCAAACATGCTTGCTAATTGTAAACTGTCGAAATAATGTATTGCACAGCCTACAGACATGTTCGCAAAATAATGCAGTACGCTGATGTGCACACACGTTCACTATGCATAAAATTGTCTAAATAATCCATGTATAACACTATGCAAACACGCTCACAACGCTTAAACAGCTGAAAATAATGCAGTGCACATACACTCATTGCACGTAAAAAAAGGTTTCTTACAGTCGTTATGAAATTCGACCGCAACGTTCCCTACAGAGCTCCAATGTGGGCCCCTGGACGGCGCGAGCACGCTGGTCCTCTATGCGAGACGCATCTGGCCGCGCACATGTTTACCGTTACTGATGCATAGTTTTTGTAACTGTGGGTCCAGCACAGGCTTAATTGCTGTGTGAGAGATGTTTGCCTAGCGATGCACCATCACAAGCGCAGCTAAAAGGTTGTCAGTGTTATACTCGTACTGACGCCACATGTCTATGTAAATAAGAGCCAAGTCTCCTCATGGAAATCGTAAAGTGTCGAAGAAATAGTTAACGGTCGCTTTTGTTGTTGTAGGAGTTTTCGTGATCTCTCAGCTTGTCCGCATGGAAGTTCTTCTCCTAACAGGACCTGTTTACGAGAATAGCCTAGAACAACACCGAATGCATTCTTCCTGATGGTCCTAACGATGCAGCCCATCCATCATGTGTTACCCTTCCTGGAAATCTTAACGTCCTGCTTTCAACACACATCTCAGAAACGGTAGACGTTCTCACTGTTAAAATCCTTCATCATGTCTGTGCATGGCTGCAAAAACACCATTAATCATAAAAGCATTCTTGTTGTTTGGAAAGAGAGCACTGTCAAAGACCAGACAGGAAAATCAGAACAATTACACAAACAGAATACGAAGCACTGTCCTACAGAAGAGAAAAGTGGTTGCAATTTCCGGTGTACCACAGCTACTGGTCTGGAGATGTCCTAATGCCACAATGGCAGATGAGGGACAGGATCCCGCTGTAGATGGATGATCAGCTTCAACTTGTCTTTGAACACTTGAACAAAGAAGACATCACATTGCTCTCGGAACTTTCTGTAGTCCCTTGCCACCATCTTGTTTGAACCAGTCTGTAGAGGCTCCTATGTCCCAGCACAAAAGATGGGTTGTAAATGAATGGAGCATTCTGATTGGCTCTTATTGAATTTACTTACCAAATTACTGATGCTGCCAATGTGGGAGCACTGTCCACCATTTTTTTCTGCAGCGAGACTTTCAGTGGTAAAACTACTTTGTACAGAAAGCCATGTTGCACTGATAGTTAAACCCTGCAAAAGTGGTCAACAGGTCATGAAATACACGAAGTCACTTCCTCAATTACACTGTTCTGCCACTGACGACGGTAGCTTGAATATTTCAGCGTGAAATCCATCTCCAATCCAGCTATATATCACCACATACTGTATCGATGTAGTAAACATACAATTCGTATCCTGCGCCAAACAAAATAATCACTTCTGCATCCTGCATATAGCTGTCAGCCACCAGACACTTGTACATTTAGCGCGAAGACAGACAGCATAGACACATGGACCGTATACAGTCCTCGCAGCACCAGATATTTCCCGCGAGGTCGATAGGTTAATTGCCACAGCCGATAGTCACAAGTCACCTGCACCACACACACACTGGCACGATACATGACCAGAGCACCATCAGCAGACCAAGGTCACTCTCCAATTGACACAAAGGCATTACTGTTTCTGGTCCCGACCTGCCTGCCTGCTTGCTTTCTACACCCATCTCTAAACTCTGGGATTACAAGAACATATGTATTTTCACCTGGTTTGCCAGAACATCATACCATTTACGCAATACTTTTCGATATCAAACACATAGAGTATGCTACCGATCGCTTGCACAGCATAACTCGGAAGATATAGACTGGAAATTATATCTCTAGAAACCCGAAACTTTAGCGAGATGCAGCCTGCTGTAAACCACTGAGTAACTACAAACTTATCCCGCCTGTGAAGACTTTTACTTGAAAACGCGAAAAAAATAGAACAAACTGATATTTCCACTCACGAATACCAATGTTGGTGATACAGCTCTTTCCAAATCATCCTTATAATTTACAAAGACAATTAAGGTGCTCCTGATGTTTAGAGAACCAGCAAAGGTGTCTTCCACCCGTCTTCGCCTGCTAGATGCACATAACACACAACACAATCGATGTTCTCTCAGCCAAATAAACATAGGAAATGTGCAGAAGCAGTGAACTGGACAGTTTACATGGGAGGGAATAATGGTCCAGCGCAAAAACACGTCCATATTGAATCTTCTCAAACTTCCATGGAGAACACACGCAATCAAGAAGGCTGTCGAACACATACTGAGTATTCGTTCGCTATTCAGCCGTCTAGAGGGCGACACTGTTAGATCAGCTACATTCCTGTACCCCAACCGGCGTTTCCATTCGGCTGGCTCCTGCCATTAGCCTTAAATGTGAATCATTCCCGGCACAGGCCACTGCCACCACGTACTCCACACACACACCAGGCAGAATCGTCCTAGGAATCCAGTCACACATATATTTTGTCACTGCACATACAATTAAATATTATGATCACAGTCTCATGTGGACGACATTCGACAATGAGCGAAGTATCGGAAATACCCTGCTGACGGCTGTGGCTCTGGAAATAGAAATATCTGTACCATTCTTATGAACTGACATACTTTTCCAAGTAAAAAATAAAAAAAACTTTCATTCCCTTTGCAGCTATCGCAGTTTTCCACGTCAAATCCATACCTTCCTAACGCCTGGACATAGTCATTTTCTTTACACGTGTCGGAACATACGCACATCCAAGCCTGATGCTCAAGGCGAACCTATCACGCATCCCCTACTACTAAGTATAATACTTCACCAATAACTGATTGCTGGCGATACGAAACAATACTGAGCGAAAATCAGCTATTGGTGGATATGTCTCGTAAGTTTTCATGTGAGTGGTACCACAGTGTCTTAGAAAGAGAGGTGTAATCATCTTACAACCGTCCGCCCCTAGTAGCTGAGTGGTCAGCGCAACAGAATGTCATACCTAACGGCTCGGGTTCTATTCTCGTCTGGGTCGGAGATTTTCTCCACTCAGGGACTGAGTGTTGTATCACCCTTATCATCATCATTTCATCTCCATCGACACGCAAGTTGCCACAGTGGCGTCGACTCGAAAGACTTGCACCAGGCGAACAGTCTACCTGCCGGGAGGCCCTAGCCACACGGCATTTCCATTTATCTTACAAGCCACCAGATGTTAAAAACACGATCGCAACGACCATGTTACTGTCACGAGCGGTCTTGGTTCTACAGGTGCTCACAAGTATCGCAAAAACTGTCCATGTTAGAAACTGTACAAGCCTCATAAATCGAGGTATGACATTACCTCCGAATGAAGAGGTTTTTCCACACAAATGGACCGCGACACTGAATATAGATGATGATCGCTGGAGTGTCTCTTAACAGACCAACAGAGGGGTTACACGTCACCGACTGTGTATGTTCGGTTAAAACCAAAAATCGACAGCAGTGGGCTTCTGGGGGGAAATTTAATCGTATATCGAAAGGATAGGCTAATAGGGAAGGGAGATTGGTTTATTGGTCACAGTTCGCAAGAAATTCAAATCCACGGAGATATAAATTGAAGTTGCAGGTGAGACTGTTTGGATCAGTGTCACTGTCAAAGAGGGGTGAAAAATTATAATTGAATCATTCTCTCGGCTACCGGACTCACCTATTGAAGCAATTGAGAATGTTAGAGAAAAACTCAGATCGCTAGTAGGTATGTTTCCCAATCATGCTGTAGTGATAGGGGGAAACATTAATCTCCAACAGTCAATTTGTGTAATTACAGTTTTGGTGGTAAATTCCTATGGAACGAAACTGCTGAGATGATCAGTTCCTAGGCTTGCACACTACTTAGTCTAACTTAAACTAACTTACGAGGGAGGATTCGAACTTCCGACGGGGGGAGCCATGCGAACAATGACAAGGCGCCTCAGATCTCGCGGCACTTCAGTTTTGTTAGTGGTTGGTGTAACAAGATACCTGCGAAACATTAGTAAATGCCTCCTCTGGAAACTACACTGGTGTACAAAACTTAAGGACGAAAATATCTTTCACCTGATGTGTCACTGCCAAGTAACATAGCCCGATGAAACTTGGACCATACATAGAAAGAACTTCAACAGAATAGTACAGAAGATAACTGGAAAAAATACACAATGAGACGAACAGAGACAACGCTTTTATTCAAGAACAATAATTACACTGACGTCACCGAGATTTATAATGGCCCTGTGGACATTACAGAAGGCAGAATATGGTTCTTAACAGGGCAAGAAATCACCACAGATGGCAGTGCATACTCTGCAACGTACTCCCATGTTGGCCATGAAGTTAATAAGGAATTCTTGTGGAAGGGCGTTCCGTTTTTCTACCAGAGAGGTTGACAACTGCTGGATGTTCGTTTGTGCATGTGGACGTGTTCCAATACGTCTCCCAAACGCGTCCCATATGTGCCGATGGGATTTAAGTCGGAGGAGCGAGCAGGCCAGTCCATCCACCGAATACCCTCTAGTTCCAAGTGATCCTTCAACAGCGCAGATCGATGCGATCGCACATTGTCATCCATAAAAATGAAGCCAGAACTGAATGCATCCATGAAAATACCCACATGACCAAGGATTACAGTGTCGCAATAACTTTGACCACTGACTGAACCATGTTCAAACATTTGGAGGTTAGTACGCCAACGAACGTTATGCCTCCCGACACCATAATGTATGCACCACAAACACGATCATGTTTGATAATGTCGCTGTATACATTAAATACTTCATGTGGTGTAAGTTGGGAACACATTCTTTCTACGTCCATGTTTCATCGGGCTATGTTACTTGGCTGTACAAGATTATGCAATACTTCGCTCCTTAAATTTTGCACACCGGCTTACCTAGAACAAAGAGTTCGAAATTCCATTCCTGATGGAATTATAGTGGATATAATGGCGACCAATAGAACTACCTATTTGAGGTTGTCCACATCGTTCCTGGTGTTAGTAATCATGTGAGAGTTGTAGCAACAATGTTTACTAAAGTACAAAGAGCAACTAAAATAAGTAGAAAGCTTCAACTAGATGAAGAGACACTAGTGTCATATCTCAAAAAAATGGCTCTGAGAACTATGGGACTCAACATCTGAGGTCATCAGTCCCCTAGAACTTAGAACTACTTAAACCTAACTAACCTAAGGACATCACACACATCCATGCCCGAGGCAGGATTCGAACCTGCGATCGTAGCGCTCGCGCGGTTCCAGACTGTAGCGCCTAGAACCACGTGGCCTCCCTGGTCAGCTCATATCTCAATGCAGGGACCAATTTGTCGCCCAGAGCCAGAGAAATGTACTTCCGCCCCTCATTTCGACGTAAATGTACCACCAAGTAACTTCTATCTGTACATAGCTGAGTACTACGACTGCTACTACTACTACTACTACTACTACTAAAAATAATTATAGTAAATACATCTATTCTGAACTCACAACACTCATTTCAGGCAAAGGTGTTTACGGCGTGCTTTCTCTGTCGCAAATTTATGAATCACATCTTCATAGCCTAGGAGCTGCGTTTGGTCAGAATTCATGGAGGCCGGCCGGGGTGGCCGAGCGGTTCTAGGCGCTACAGTCTGGAACCGCGCGGCCGCTACGGTCGCAGGTTCGAATCCTGCCTCGGGAATGGGTTTGTGATGTCCTTAGGTTAGTTAGGTTTAAGTAGTTCTAAGTTATAGGGGACTGATGACCTCAGAAGTTAAGTCCCATAGTGCCCAGAGCCATTTGAACCAATTCATGGAGAGGACGGCAAGACGTGACAAATAATTCTTGAGCCTTTTGAGGAGTGAGAAAGAGCGCTCTGCCGAACAGTTGGTTGCAGCAGTTGACAAAAATATTCATAGTGACATTCCCAAATTAGAGAACAATTCTTGATTGCGATTTTTTTGCAATACTCATTACGTAGTACCTAGGGCAGAGGTATTTATTTCTAACGTCGTCGCTGTCTATTTGTCCGACATAAACATTATCCCGAGTCCGCTGGGCATGAAAGAGTTTGCACACCTACGGACAGCTGATCGCGAGTTAGCCAAAATGTGACACAAAATGTTCTTTAAAACTCGAGCGTGACCTCCTACCGGGTTCCACCACACCCGTCGAGTGCGACACCTTGACAGGCACGCTCCACACAGTCACTGAACGTTTGTTTGGTGAGGTATAAGAACAACTGTCGTGCTTGGACATGCGCGTGTATCCCGTGTCAGAGGAGTAAAGTGGGGTGGCATGTCCAGCCACTCTTGGACAATTCAGCATCTCCGAGGGTCACCTGTGTGACGTCCATATTGACAGTGTGAGACCACTAGCGTCCTTTTGCGCTACATTCTATCGTCTACTGGATCACGATATGGGTTTAAGTCGTTCCCCTATCTGACATTATGACCGAAATAGTTGTCCATGCTTTCATTAACTCCCTGATTGCCCACTTTGGCTGCCGCTCCTGAATTACAGCTATGAGTGTCGACAAATTTCTCACCACTGTTTACCATCCACAGAGCAATGGTCTGGTGGAATGTTGGTATCACACACTTAATGCAGCACTCGTGTACCATGGAGGGTTCCTAGTTTGAAGTGCCACCATGGACCCTTTTAGGGATACATGTGCTGCCTGCAAGGAAAATCTCCGGGCGTCACTCACAGACATCTTGTAGTACTATGAGCCCCTTGTCCTACATGCCGAATTCGTCTCCCCTCTTCTCCTCCCCCCCCCCCCCCCCCTCAAAACACAAGACAATGAGATTCCAGCACTGGCTGATCGTTTAAATGCATACATTGTGCACCATAAGGCACATCTGCAGTCACATTCTCTATCCCGGGTTTCCGTTTACAAAGAACTGAGAACTTGCGATTATGTGATGCTCCACGACAACTCTATTCACACGTCACTTCAGCATCCTCACATGGGCCCTCACAAATTCCTCTAACGCTGACAGAACACCTTTGACATCATACTTAATGGCAGTAGTGGGACAAAATGGATACGATGCCACCTTTAATTTATTCAAGATGATGGACCCTACCCCACCCCTTCCCCAGCCCCACATGTAGATGTGGCAACATTGCACTGATGATGTCACACTTTTGATATCAAAATAAATGACTAATTAATTAAACTTATCAATTAATTACTCTCTTCCCCTCTGGGAAATCTTCAGTTCATGAGAGGGGTCCTCCCCCATCCCCTCTGGGAAATCCCCAGCCTACATGTCACAATGTGGCGGCCTGCAAGCTTAAGTAAGTGCGTGAATCAAGCCCATGGGCACCAAAGATTGCCCACGCCTGGAATAAGCAGACGTTCGGTTGACCAACATTCAGATCATCGACGATGATGGTTTGGGATGAGGGGTGCTCGTCATCATGGTCATCAGCATCCTGACTAACAGTCAGCATGCTAATCTCATGGGTGAGGACGAAGGCTGTCCCCACATGCGGAGCAGTTCATAATGTATTAAAGCCTGCCACCCTCCCCACCAATTTAGGGATGAGGCCTGACAGTTCACAAAATTTCACCACCCTTGTAACACAGGAATCGGTATTTGTGAGGATGGTGGGCAGATCTCCATAGAGACTGAGGGTTGCCCTAATATCAGTAACCAAAACTGAATGGGAGATCAAACCTAGGTACCGGACCATGACTTGAACCTCTAATTAATTTGCATAATTTTTTTATATCAATGTGGTGCTAGTGGTACAGTTGTTATTGGGAGGGAGTGCGTGAGTGGGTGACATAGAGCAGAACGACAGGTTATGTGCAGAACACTACGTTAATTTGCATGATTTTTATGTAAAAGGCAGTACAATAGTTTATGGGGGTGGGCGACAAAGGAGAATGCGTCAGAAATGGTGTTGAAAAGCATGTGAAATTCGAAATGTGTACCAGAAAATGGTGAGAGGGCATAACTGATTACTTAATTTGGTATAAAAGGCGGTACAATAGTTTAAGGAAATGGGGATGATATGGAAAACCAGTTAACGGAACAATAGGTTAAGTGCCGTCAAGGCCCCAAACATTAGGTTAAGACACCAAGAGTTCAATGCCAAAAATTAAGTTATGCCACATCCAATTGCTTCTTGCAAGACCTACATGTTTCCAAACAGCAGAGAATGATGAGCAAGAGAAATCCAACTCCCCAAAAATAAATTTTTTATAAATAAACAATATACGGTGGAATTTCCTGTTATGAGATCCTTCCTCTCCACCAATTTCCATATATTGCATACAATGCATTGAATCCCCTAAATTGTTTAAATAAACAATACTCCACACAATGTCTAAATTGTTTAAACAATATTCCATGCACTACAATCGAATTCCCTCCTAATGATCGATCAACTGAGTCTTTTTCCCGCCAATTCCTAGGAGGAGATGGCGGTCGGATGACTTAGGTCAGTGGAGGTGCCCTTTTTTCCCGCCATTTACTTAGGTCAGTAGATGTTGCATTGTCCTGATGGAATTTGAGCCTCCAACAGGGGGGCATGGCAGGGGTGTGTGGCACTTTCCCACCAGAGAGGTTAATTAATTGATCAATTTAATTAAGTAAATTTGACCTATCTTCCCACCATTTTCTCAGGTTAGTAGAAGGTGCATTGCCCTGTTGGAATATGAAGTTCACTCCATTTTATGGGGGAGGGGAGGGGTTAGGTTAGTGGAGGCAGCCCAAGTGGCCTATCTTCCAGCGATTTTCTTAGGTTAGTAGAGATAACTGTGGTGTGATGCATTATCCTGTTGGAATTTGAACTTCCCAGTGGCAGTTTCCCGCCAAAATTCAAACATCCCGTCGGGGGGGGGGGGGGGGGGGTATGACAAGAGATGTGGCGCTTGCGTCATCAGTGACATCACGGAAGCCATCTAGGGTGACCTACTTTGGGGCGACGTCCTGGTCTAGGGTGACCTAGTTTTGGGCGATACCCCTGTTGTCTCACTACTAATGGCATATACATACGATTCACACTACAAACAGCATGCTGTTATTGAATTCTTGTGTGCAAAAAAAGAAACCGTGGTGAACATCCATATACATTTGTGTTCACTACATGGCGATGTTGCAGTTGAGAGGAGTACAGTTGGGCGATGGGTAAAGAAAGTTGGGCATCAGGAAATTCAGAACCAGAGCTCCATGATCAGCCACATTCGAGACGTCCTGTCACAGCCACCCTCTCCAGACATGCTGAATCGTGCGGATGCCATTATTCGTGCCGACCGGAGCATCACAAATCGACAATTGACTCTACAGCTCCCGGTCAGCATTGGAAGTGCGTCTGCAATGATCGACACTCTCGGATATTCAAAGAGGTGCTCACCATAGGTTCCACGAATGCTCACAGCGGACCAAAAGATTCTAAGAAAGGTCATTTCATCTGAATTATTGGGGGACGAAAGCTGGGTGCACCACTTCGCGGCCGGCCACGGTGGCCGAGCGGTTCTAGGCGCTTCAGTCCGGAACCGAGCAACTGCTACTGTCGCAGGTTTGAATCCTGCCTCGGGCATGGATGTGTGTGATGTCCTTAGGTTAGTTAGCTTTAAGTAGTTCTAAGTTCTAGAGGACTGATGACCTCCGCTGTTAAGTCCCATAGTGCTCAGAGCCATTTTGAAGACTCTGAATAAACTCAAGAACCGTTTCCGACGTGTTCGATCGGACAAGAATCCAGCAGAAATCTTGCTCCAGGACGATAATTCACGCCCACACGCAAGTCTGAGAATCTGGCAACACATTGCCAAATTGGGTTAGACATTATTGCCTCATTCATCATGCTACAGTCGGACCTGGCATCCTCGTGGACTTCCAGCTCTTTGCGCCGTTTAAAGTTTCACCATGGGGAACACACTTTGAAGAAAATGAGAGTGTCAGTCACGTAGTGAAAACATGGCTACGCCTACAGGATAAGTGCTTTTACCAACGGGGAATACATTCTCTTCCACAACGGTGGTGTACAGCCATAGAACGTGATGAGGACTACGTAGAAAAATAGGATGTGGACGAGACATGTTGATGTGTGTTGTCACCAAATTCTGTCACAACAATAAACATGTTCTGAGAAAAAAAATACCTATTGAACGACCCTCGTATATTTTCCAAGTCACAGTTTGGGTTTCTTAAGGGATCTGATACAGAGAAAGGTATTTACACGTACAGTGAGAATGTACTTAATTCATTAGATAACAAATTAGAGGCCACTGGAATATTCTGTGACCTGTCAAAAGTCTTTAACTGTGTTAATCACAGCATTCTCTTAAGTAAATTAGAATATTATGGTGTCACCGGCAGTGCTGCAAAATGGTTTGAGTCTTAACTAACTAACAGGAAACGATGGGTGTCGTTGCGAAATACCTGTGCAGTAAGCAGTTGGTCTTCAGCTGATTGGGAATTAATTAAATGTCGTGTTCGTCAAGGTCCCATCTTGGGTACATTGCATTTTCTTATGTACATCAATGACCTCTCGTCTATTACATTTCCAGATGCTAAGTTTGTTTTGTTTGCAGATGATGCAAACATTGCAATAAGTAGCAAGTCAAGTACAGATTTAGAAATGGCTGCTAATCAAATTTTCAATGACATTAATAAATGACATAAAGCTATTTCTTTGTCATTAAGCTTTGAACCTGTAAGAGATTTTCTTCCAGCATGTGTATAACACATGAAGACATGCAGATTGAAGAAACTGACGGTCTCAAATTTCTGGGATTACAACTCGATGATAAATTCAGTTGGGAAGGGCATATGACAGAATTGCTGAAGCACCTAAACAAGTCTGTAATTGCAGTGAGAATGAGGTCAGATGTAGGAGATGTAAATGTAAAAAAACATTCATACTTTGCTTATTTTCAGTCTATTACATCATGCAGTATCATATTCTGGGGTAACTCATCAAACCAAGCAAAAGTTTTTAGCGTGCAAAAGTGTGTAATAAGAATCATCTGTGGTGTAAATTCAAGAACATCATGTAGGAACCTGTTCAAGGAATTTTGTGTTCTAACCACTGCTTCTCAGTATATGTATTCCTTAATAAAATTTATTGCAAGTAATACATCTCTGTTCCAACCAATAGCTCAATAGATAGTATCAATATTAGGAATAAAAACACTCTTCATAAAGACCTAAAATCACTTACCTTGGTCCAAAATGGGTTCCAATATTCAGGAACACACATTTTCAATAAATTGCCAGCAACTATTAAAAACTTGGTTTCAAATAAAGCACGGTTTAAACGGCGTTTGAGAAAGTTTGTGATAGGCAACTCCTTCTACTCTATACATGAGAATCTCAACGGGGACGTTAGAGCAGCTTAGATTTCAGTTTTAACAGCACTTGGTCACAACAGTCAAGATTGGGTATTTTGTGTATGATAAATTTATTAAAAGTGCATAACCATGATTCATTCTGACAGCGTATTAATTCTGTACATATTAGCAGTTCTATTTTACTGTAATGTATTGACCTATTTTTACAATCTCCTGACAAACGATCAGGGTAGTGAGTATTATATTCAAATGTCTTGTGTGTTTTATGTTATACTTTCTGACATGTTAAACTCCCACGAGTATCATCTAACTTTTGGGTCTATTGAACGGAAACTGAATCTAATCTAATCTAATTTAAAAACCGTCAGCCCAGACTTCGACTCCGGGCAACGCCATCGGCAACGTGACCACAGCGCGGCCGCATCCTGCCGTCTCAGCTCGCCTCACAAGGCGCAGTCTCCTAAGCAGCGTGTACGTCAACGTCTGCACCTACGACGCAAGAATATTATGTGGGAACTCCGAATCGCGCCAGAGAATGGAGCACAATCAGAAGAATGTCTGAACTGTATGAATGAGTAAAGAACTAATGAAGAGTTGTTGTATCTTCAGAGGACTCGTCTCTGCTGCTGTCCACACCCCCTATGTTCAACAGAGAATCCAGCCCACACCCAAATAGCCTACCTCTCTCACCTTTACAGATTCCTTGCATTTTCATATAACTAACCCCTGCGTAACTCGATGTCAAAATCATATTTACATAATAAATTTATCAACGAATCAACTAATTCTTCTGATTTGTACCCTGAATTTGGCACGAAACGGATAAATCTTTCAACAGGAAATCCATCTTTTGATAAATACCTTATAACAAAAGACATCTGATTCACATGTGTAATTTCAGGGTGGAGTCTAATATGGTGGAAAAATATTTAGTTACCTTCACTTCATCTACAATATACTTCACCACTCTTTCTGCCACAATTGACATAAACTCTTCACGCTTTTGAAAATAAAGATATGATGTGCTCTCTTTTCCTCTCTTTCCATACAGTCCTATTTGTTTAGCTATGGAATTCTGCTGTTATCCGTAATACCATCTCGAAATTCCGGCACTGTCTTGATTCAAACCCACAGTTATAAGCTCTGAAAGATAACCATTGCATGGAAAAGTTTTTGATCACAGCAACAACTCGTTTTAACACGACCCGCCAATATTTTACGTCTGTCTCAAGCAGAGATGTTATGTTCTTATCTACTCTTCTCGTATATCACCTCAAACTTTTAAAGCTAACACACATTTCCTACGCTCAGCTGAATTTTTTTGGCCAGTTAATCGGGGCTGACCGTTTTTCCAGTCATTAAATCCCTCGTTAGGCTTTAGAAACTGTAATGTTCCGTTTGAACAATAAACATGAGACACAAAATGCACTGCCCTTGCTTTGAGACCATACTAAAAATAGTCTTTGTTGTTTCTCGCCATTCCTCGTGATTCTGAAAAACAAACCTTCATTTAAGTACCTCAGAAAGTCAGCATAGTGCCTGCATGAGTTTCTGTAATCACAATTCATATTCTGTGCCACATCACCTACATCGCAAAGAACTTTATTTGTTATCCAGTCCTTAGGATCGTCAGAAACTGAATCACTGTCATTATTCGCTTTATATGCATCATGTGGATCAAAGGAAATGGTTTTTTTCTGTGCCATTGTTGTTGTTTCGAATATAGGAACGCTTGACTCAGAAAAAATCCACAAGCTGCGTTATCTGCACTATTTTCGATATTGTTCACACACATTATGAGACTCCACATTATTACATTCTGATGTTTCTAGACTCGAGCTCGAGCTGGAAATGGATCACTGTCTTTCATTTTTAAGCAGGACGTCGATTTCTGCAATATTTGTCACACTTTCCACTTTTCTTATTGCCTTATCTTTCATGGCTTTTTGCTGCCGGGAACCCCTACTTTTACCAGAGTCACTCATTATGATTAAAACTAAACAGTAAACAACTTCACACTTCACATTTCAAATTAAATTGAACTGCCACACAAGCGACCGACTGGTGGTATTTTCTTTGAGCTTGAAGTTTGAATGGACCGGGTGAGAGTTGACGCTGGCTACTCGTATGACAGTATTAGCGACGTCTCCGTTCACAAAGCTTAACTGCGAGATAGCTTTCCTTATGTATACCACATGAGAAGGTATGACACTGAGTAAAGTGAATAATTGTCACATTGTCACAACATAAGGTCATTACTACAACAAAACCTGTCCTTTACCGTTGTCTGACCACAACGTTCATTAAATATGAGCTAATCGTTGCCAGTGTTATTCATGTACATTTCATTGCGGTTTAAATTCTCATTCTCTTTTCAAGAGTTGTGAATGAAATGTTTTTTTTTTTTTTAAAAACAGTAAGAGCTTATAAGCCAGCTCTTAAAGTCCGGTGCTTCTTAAATTCTGCCACCCTAGGTAGCTGCCTAGTCTGCCTAGGCCGAAATACACCTCTGGCTCAATGAGTAACTTGAAACTTTTAGCTTTAGAGGAATTATAGCTCAAGTTATAATTTACCCTCCGAATTACTCATGCCACCAGTATGAAAGCACCATCCACAGCCATCCTAATCATGTCATAACATAAACCATAATAACTTTACAATGCATTATATACCCATTTTACACAATGTAAGCCACAGTAACTTTACAATACAACATATACACATTTAACACAAACAATGCAGTTATCCTTTTTATCTGTACAGCACCTGAAAAAATTATCATACGCCTACACTCACACCGGCTATATGTTATGATGCTCCCCAGTCCTAGGGAAGCACCATCAGCCAGTCTTTCTACAGTCGCGACATTCAGCGGTAATAAACTACTTTACATTAATCACCATTTCGCACTGACAACTAAACCTCGCAAAGTTGTCTACAGATCATCAAATACATACTAAACTCTCAAGAATATCGGAGCTTGAAAGTGATCACCATCGCAGCAATATATCACCAAGTACCGTGTCGATCTAGTATACATACAGTTCATATCTGTTGTGGATTGGCAAGAGCGCCAACCCAATATGAGAGGAAGCCGAAAGGCACGCGTTTTAGCTCACGCAGGCTGGCGTGAGGTCTGGAACAGGTCAAGGAAATGAGACTAACAAAAAACTTACGTAGCTGCTGGAATACTTAACTTTAATCCATAATTGGTGAACATCGCTCTTGACGGTACATGTTTTACAGCATCAATAGTAACTGGTAATGGCGCCTTGCTAGGTCGTAGCAAATGACGTAGCTGAAGGCTATGCTAACTATCGTCTCGGCAAATGAGAGCGTATTTTGTCAGTGAACCATCGCTAGCAAAGTCGGCTGTACAACTGGGGCGAGTGCTAGGAAGTCTCTCTAGACCTGCCGTGTGGCGGCGCTCGGTTTGCAATCACTGATAGTGCCGACACGCGGGTCCGACGTATACTAACGGACCGCGGCCGATTTAAAGGCTACCACCTAGCAAGTGTGGTGTCTGGCGGTGACACCACAATATCTTCCACCATACAAAATCACCACTTTTACATCATCGGGCCGAAGTCGCTCTCAGAACTATTGTACAAATTCGCAGTCGTTTCCCCTCAACACAAACGCGTTACTGTCTCTGCTTTCTTGCCTGCTCGCTTTTCTGTGCACATCTCCAGACTTGGGGATTACAAGAGCACACGTATTTGCGCCATAATATTATACCATTTTTGCGATACTTTTCCATATCAAGCACTAGGGCAGCATCCCACCGATCGCTAACGCAACATAATTCCCCAGATATAGACTAGAAATTATTTCTCTACAAACACAAAACTTTAGCTACGTGGAGCATGCTCTAGACCACTGACTAACTAGGAACAAACACATGAAAAATCATATTTCCACCCGTGAATACCAATCTCGCTGATCCAACATACCCCAAATCATCCATATAATTTACAAGCCAACTAAGGTCTTTCCCATGTCTAGAGAACAGGCAAACGTACCTTCCACATGCCAGATGCACACACCACAATCGATCTTCTCTCAACTAAATAAAGACGCAAAATGTGCAGAAGCAGTCAACTGAACATTTTACGTGGGGGGGAATAACAGTCCAGTGCAAACGCACCTCCATACACAATCCTCTCAGATTTCCACTTGATCACGAAAGCCGCCCATCTTACGATCGTGTGGGCCCGAGCGTTGTGAATCAGCAAGACCTTTGAGCCCAACTTTCCCCTGCGCTTGTTTTGTATTGCTCTTCTGAGGTTGTGCAGAGTTTGGCAATACCTTTGAGAGTTTATTGTAGTGCCTCTTTCCAGGAAATTCACAAAAATCACACCTTTTCTGTCCCAAAAGACAGTCATTACGCGGTTGAAGGCGCAGGCGGCCGAATTTTACGACGAAGGAATTTCCAAGCTCGTCCATCGCTACGATAAGTGCCTTAATTTAAATGGCAACTATGTAGAAAAGTAGTATTTAAGTGTGGCTTTCATCTGTATATAATTTTAAAAAATTCCAATACTTTATTTATTTTTAATTCCAAAACGTAATGTACTTTGTGGATAGCCCTCGTATTATGGCGAAAATACGTGTGTTGTTGTAATCCCTGAATCTGGAGATGTGCATAGAAAAACGAGCAGTCAAGGAAGCAGAGACAGTAATGCGTTTGTGCTGAGGGGAAACGATCGCGAATTTGTAGAACAGTTCTGAGAGCGACTTCGGCCCGATGATGTAAAAGGGGTGATTTTGTATGGTGGAGGATATGAACTGTATGTTTACTAGATCGACACGGTACTTGGTGATATATTGCTGCGATGGTGATCACTTTCGAGCTCCAATATTCTTGAGAGTCTAGTATGTATTTGATGATCTGTAGACAACTTTGCGAGGTTTAGTTATCAGTGCGAAATGGTGATCAGTGTAAAGTAGTTTATTACCACTGAATGTCGCGTCTGTAGAAAGAAAGAAAAGGCTGATAGTGCTTTGCTAGGACTGGGGAGCATCGTAACATATAGCTGGTGTGAGTGTAGACGTATGATAATTTTTTCGGATGCTGTACAGATATCAAAGATGGCTGCATTGTTTGTGTAAAATGTGTATATACTGTATTGTAAAGTTACTGTGGCTTACATTGTGTAAAATGTGTATATACTGCATTTTAAAGTTATTATGGTTTATGTTATGGCATGACTAGAGATGCTGACTGTGGATGGTGCTTCGATACAGGTGGCATGAGTAGTAAATTGCCGGGTAAATTCGACAAGAACCAATCAGAATGCTCGATTCATTAACATCGTTTCTGCTGGGATATAGGAGTCTCTACATTGAGGAGGGAACGTTTGCGTATGTTGAAATCTGGAAGGGTAACACGTTAGGAGAACTGGGAAGACTGCATTCGATGTTATTTTCGTAAACAGGTTCTGTTAGGGTAAGAATTTCAGTGCGTACAAGCTGAGGCATCAAGAAAGCGAACGCTAACGATTTCTGTGACTCTATACAGTTCCCGAGAGGTCGACTTGGTTCTTACTTTTTTACAAAGCCATGTGGCGTAAGAATAACATTGAGAACGTTTTAGATGGCGACTAGCTACTAGCTAGTTCCAAAATTTAAAGGACACTGTCGAGGACTTCCCTTTGATGGTGATGAAGCGATCCAAGCAGAGGTGAGGTTGTGGCGCTATCAACAAAGTCAAACATTCTACAGTGACAGTATCAACAAATTGGTCACTCGTTGGATGAAATGTGTTCATCGTCACGGTAACTATGTTGAGAAGTAAGTGTGTAGACATGAAGAATAAGGATGTAGTCGGCAACTGCGGAACACTATCTAAATACAGGACATCGGATGACTTATGAAAAGACGTAAGTTTTATCCCCGGCATCATCTTTCTGGGATTGCGTCATTAAGGAAACAATACATATCTGTACAGCCGATAATCTCATCAACAAGGATGCAGGATTTCAACTGAGCACAGCCTGGAACCCTGCATTGGCTACCATTAAATCACGAGGCGAAAATCAAGATTCTTCGATAACAGACCCGTCATAACATTGGTCTAGTACGGCCGTTGGTGAGTAACGTCTGGCCGCACTGTTGGCAAACGCAGCGTACAGCGCACGAGCAGGAGAGCCGCTCTGCGATTTTCGGCAGAGGGAGTCTGAATATGGCACCATCTATCTGCAAATCGCTGCGGACATGCGGATACCGTCAGTCGTACCTAGCTACCAGCCAGGTTGAACCACCTGGAGATGTCGGACAGTTGCTCCGAGGAAATATTGTGGAATTTGCACGTGATCTGGCGGCAAACCCGTGAAGACTATTTACAACATATCCGCCGGAAAAGCTTGAAGAGTCACATGAAGATGTAGATTGTTAATAATCTTTGTTTTATTCAAGAAACTCTAAGAGTTTTCATATAAAATGCTCAGAGGCTTTACCTTTCAGTGCGTCCTGGTACATTCTGCGACATTGGAACTGTTTTTCATTTTTTCTTGATTTTTGGAAGCCACTGGTATCTTGTATGAGTTTTTCCACTACTTCAACATTATGTTCATTAAAATATTTCTGACCTTATTTGAATCTCTACATTTCTTCTCATCCTTACCTAATATTCTATTAGTGTTCCCTTTCCTATCGGGACTTTCCTATAGGCGTTTATATGGACGTATAGAGTCTTAGGTACATTATTGGAGTCCGAAATTTCATTTCGGCAAAATGGGATTTGGTTTCACTTATTAGCGTACCATATGCTCTCTTCTTGTTCATCTAAGTGACAATATTGCCGTGAGTAATGTTTACCTGGCAATTTTCATATTCTGGTAACATTTTTAGTTCTTCACTTGGTTTTACAATATCTACCGTGATCCACCTATAACGTTCTCCATATTTACATTTCTGAAATCAATGGGGCATGCAGTATTCATGATGTAAGCTACTGTTGAGGAAATGTCTTCTCATCCCTACTTTATGTTATTAGATAAGTGTACTTCCATCTAGTCTTCTGTCTTTATTAATCTCTGCAGACTACGGTAATTTTATAGCATCAACTGCCTAAATTCTACAAGTATTTTTCAGAGCTATCGCTGATTTGTCCACAACGATCTTAGACTGCAGTATTTATTACTTGCAACATTTGCCTGCTGTGATATGTATATTGTATCAGTTATTACATAATCCATCAATTTCTGTGAGGCCTGACAACACCTTGTTGGCTTGTGGGTATTAATCAGATCTCTGAATCTTCTTATGTGACAACCATCGTTTAACATATCAGTACCAGATTGGGAGAGCCAGCCATGAGAAAAATATTCCATCTGGTATGGAAGCTGTATAAAACAGGTGAAAGACACCCAGATTTCAAGAAAATGTAATAATTCCAATCCCAAAGAAAACATGTTCTGACAGGTGTGAATATTACCAAACTATCAGTTTAATAAGTCATCATTGCAAAATACTAACACGAATTGTTTAGAGAAGATTGGAAAAACTAGTGGAAGCCAAGCTTGGGAAAGATCAGTTTGGATTCCAGAGAAATTTAGGAACATGTGAGGCAGTACTGACCCTATGGCTTCTCTTAGGAGATGGATTAAGTAAAGACAAACATACATTTGTAGACTTAGAGAAAGCTTTTGACAATATTGACTGGGATACTCTATTTGAAATTTTGAAGCTGCCTGAGGTAAATACAGGGAGCAAAAGACTATTGTTAAAAAACCCTAATCTCAGGGATCGTAGTATGTCAGAACGACTGAGAGGTGTGGTTTGGGAGAAAGGGGTGACTCACACCGAAGCGTGCAGAGAAAAACGGCAAGTGTGTCATTGACTTGACTGCATCGAAGGTACACAGTCGGCCTTTCGCTGATCCCAGTGAAGGCAATGTGCATGGGTCAGCACCAATGCCAATGCCGGAGTCTGCAACATTGGCGTCCAGTTGCCCAGCCTTGCAGACATAGTGCTCCTACCCACGCCATGGCTAAGTGGCCAATGTGTGTGTTCACTGTGCCAGTAGCTTGTGACACAGCTGACTGCTCCCTCAAGCGCAACTCGTGAATCCCATACATAGCGCCGAAGGGAAACAGCTATTTGCTGTCATTGTAGTGAGCCTTAGCAGCTCAAGCTGTAAGCCCATGGCATCCCGTTCAGTGACTATAGAAAGCCATGCACCCGGGAGGTCATGAGTTCACGGCCCAGCTCCGCCCCTGGGAATGGCAGCTTGCAATCTGCTGGATGATGTCACTCAGGGGCAGAGGCCAGCAGCCCTCTCGCTCCTCATGCTGGTGTAGCTCCAAGGTGTGGCCTGCCCCATCACAGCTATGGTGTGTCCTTGTAGCAGAGGTTGGCGATAATTTCAGAAGACCAGTTGGCCACTGATATCCTTCACCAGAAGATCGTCGCGGTTGGCCTGCAACTTAAACAATTGCCAGACCGCACACGTTGAGCTATCGTGCTGGCTACCACTGCGCCACGGAGATGAAGAATAATTATAATATCCGAATGCCTTATCTAGGAGCATTTCTAGTTCTTTTAGAAATCTTAACATGAGATACAGGTGATCACTAACAGACTTAATGTCGAAAACTTCGCTCCCTGTAACTTTATTTGCTTAGATATGGCTTCAAAAAACATTTATGTAAAACTTGCAACTGCCCATTCATTTCACTAGCGCCGATCGTCATAACAGTTCTACGAACGCACAGCTTACTTTCGGCAGAATGTGAGGCATGCCCAGGCATGCATATGTTCCTGACGCTAACCAAATTGGATGCTACGTCAGTCCATCTGGATACTGGACCTGACTTTATCGAGTCGGCTGTCCGACAAACGGAAACAAGCTAAAAATGGTAATGTTTTTTTATCTATGGGGTAACTTGCTATTGCAGCGCGAAAGATGTAAAGTAGAAGAATTAAAGAGACAGCAGTATTCTGCCAGCTCTCATGTAAGTTGACTAGAATTTATTATTGGAAATTAAGTGCATCCCACGACAGTCACATAGTTATGGACGAATGACATGAGCGAATATATGAGGTGGCGGTAGATCATGATAACACGAAACACACAGAACACAAAAAATATCAGACACGCGAGGGCCAGGTTTTGGTATGGAAAAATCGACAGATGATAGCACTCCGAGTAAACTGGCAGTGAACTTCAAATTTGGGAAAATACGGCGCGACAATCCGTATTCTTGCTTTGCGAAATTCCAGTACTATACGATAATATTTTTCGTCTATACTTTATGTGTGGGTCTGGTACTAGAGTTAATTTACTTAAAAAAAAAAAAAATTGTCATTTCGACAGTGTGGCTGTTATCGAGTGGGAATTATGTTCCCGACTTCGACTTTCTTGTGTGTATTAAACTCTTTGAATTGCATTGTAAATATGTTGCTCGTATTTTGCTTATTTTTGCTCTCATTCTTTAATACTGAGTGGGGTAAATGGTTCCGTATTTGTTTTTGCTTCATATGAAACACATGCTGGTTTCATCGCATGGTATAATGTGGACTTATTTCTATTTGTCACTACTTACTAATCCGTGTGTGAACTGCTCCTTTGAATGCATTTTAAGTATATTGTTCGTATTGTAAGTTATTTTTGTTTCCATCCTTTTTTTTATACTCTCGCATTTAATGTAGGCCACCGAAATTTTCAGTGACTTCTACAAAATGTTCCCTACTGTTTGCAGTACCTGTTAATAACGTGTGAAAACATTTACGTAGCTACTGGCACGTTTTCAGCATTTGCAAGGGCGAACGCTCTAGTCACCAAGTGCACAAAACATACTGATCTACATCCACATTCTGCAATCCACTGTAAAATGGATGGAACTCAGTGGCAAAAAGCAACACCATTTAAAGCACAATAACATATTCATTCCGTGACAAGATGTAATAATGATGAATACGAACCAAAATACCATAAAAACCTACCAACACGGAGTTCTCCGTTAAATGCGAGGTAAAGTGTGTATACTAGATCGGTACCAGACTTCCTGCCACTACAGTACAACAAACCGAAAAAAAAGGGGTTATCTTGAACAGATCTTTGATGCTCTATATCACTGAAACTGCATATTTGTGCAATACTCGAGTATAAATACGAACTCTATCCGAGGAGGTACGGAAAACGGACACAAACATAAATAAAGTACAACAAAAGCAATATACTTTCAATGCTTTTAAATTGAGCAGTAGACACACAGATGCGTAAGCAATAACAATAAACGTACCGTACGTCCACAGAACACCATGCAACGTAAGCAGCTTCTGTTTTATATGAAGAAATGACAATTACGGAATCATTTACCCCACCCAGTATTAAGGATACTAGCAGAACGCAATGAGAATACAATCAACATATTTACAACGTAATACAGAGCAAAACACACGGGAAGTCAAAACGAGCAGCGCAATGTTACGAGTTCAAAACACTTCCCGTAAGAAACTAAAACAGATATAGAAGCCTAAAAATTAGCCAATGAGAAAGCGAGATGACGGACTGGTGTAAACCTAAAGCACTCCAAGTGGCCTGGCAGCGAACGAGGTCATGTTAGCGGAAGTCCCTGTGTGAAATATATATATAGCGTTACAACCCCGCGGCCCCGTGACCAAACATTTACAGTTGCCGTCCCAGCGCATGCGCAAGTGATTCTTGTAACCGCGAAGTATGAGCAACGGGAATGACATCATGACAGGAAGTTTTATGGTGTAGCTGATTCACGTGACATTGGTTGTGAATTGAGGCAAACGCTGAGACGTGTCATTAAATATTTGTGTTCTGACTGTGTTGGTGCTACACACAAGAGGTTTAGGAGAGTTTCTTGTTGTTTCCATCTAAGAAGCAAGTTTCACTAAGGCTCAGGTAATAACTGGACGATTGACGAAAACAGGTACCCCCTTGTTTTGCAAGGTATTGTTATACTTTTTTAATAAATTCTGTCAGGTTTTTAATTGCCCTGTATAATTGTTAAATTTAAGTTACTGTTTTCCATAAGGAATGGAAACTGAGGCAATGAATTCCACTGTACCGCGATTTTGTGGGATTCTTGTCAGATGTTACTGATTCTCGATCTTGTAGTAAAGATGAGTTGGCCTAGGATAGATTCTTTTTCGCGAGCTCTAGTAGCGGAAGTAACAGTACACAATTTGGTATGATCTTCATAATAATATAATCTTATTGCGTCCTTCCTGGAGCAGCCTCAGTCTCTCCTCGCACCACCACTCACACTAATTGTATGGTTTTAAGGTAGGGTTAGGCGAATGCATCGTTCCCTCTTACTTCATTACGTAATTGGTAAACATACTCTTCTCATTCCTTGCTCATGAGCTAAGAAAACTAGACGTCCAGTTAACACAGTTCATGCCGTTTCATTTCTTCATTTGTGTGTCTTATACTACCGAGTGGAACAGTTTTCATCTCCATACCTTCCTTTCACAGTATTAGCCAGTTTTCGCTTCCATTGCTTCACATCTTTCGATACCGTACTATTAGTCTAGGGTGGGCTGGGTTAATTATCACACGAAAATATTGGGGGTAATTAGCAGGCCGTAACACCATTCCCATAGCAATCTGAACTTTTGTTGTCAAATAACTTTTATTTTCTATTAGAGCAACTTCCTCGTGCAGTTATACGTATTTTGAATCAGATTGTTCTCTGTTTATGCTGTACAGTAGCATTTGTTTTCGAAAATGTAGCAGACAAAAATTAGTCACATTTTCAGCTTTTGTAACCCTGTCCTCCATGGTTGGGTATAATATTATGATATGTTGATAAATTTTATTTTAGGGACGGCTGAAAACTATTTCATTCAGTTGTAATTAGACTGTCTGAAAATAAAAATTAGATAATTTACCAAACTTCTCTGCAGACTCATCATCCTATATCAAACACTTCCCAAGAAAGAAATAAAATTTGCATGTTAGTGTAGCAAGAAAGGAATTTCCGGAAAAAAGCAACACCTGTTGTTTTAATGTATTTTTTGAGGCGGCATATTATTGTGAGTGTATTTGATCTTTCAAGCAGTTTCAATATAACATACATCAACAAAGATAAAGACTACTCCACACCTAGAATAATCATCTGGTTTTTGGGTCTATGGAACGAAAACTGAATCTAATCTAATCTCCAGCTACTATATGCAACTACAGAATTGAATGAAAATCCCATTGTAAGCATCAGAAGTGTTGCTAGGAAATATGAAGTGAGGAAGGACTCGTTATTTTCTCATCTTAAATTTTTTTAAAAAAGATATGGGACTTATAGCAAAAGTTACATTTTTGTGTGAAAATTACCTGGGGCTATGCTACTGTGTTAGACAAAGATTGAAACTGATTGTTCTGGGCATATACTCTGATGAAAATTATATACAATAGAGCCAGTGGTTTTAGGGGTGATATTCTAATTTATTTCCATTAATATAACTGATTACACAGTATACCACACATCAAATGTGAATGAAAGTTTCACACCCCTTTCCTCACCTAGCCTCAGTAATCTATGGGCTGATTATTTTTTGTTTTAAGCAACCAGGAAAAAGGTACATACATTATTGTATGATCTGCCATTAATTCTTTAGGTGATAATAACATAACAAAAGATATGCTTGCAGATTTTTTATATCAGATCTATGTATGAAATATTTCATTAAATGTAGGTCTATTGCTGTGAAAATTTTGAAATAATGTTTTGATAATTTTACTGTTGCTTATTTCAGATAACACACATTCACCAATGGCTTCTCAGTCATATTACCGGTCACCGGTAAGTAACTAGGCATAGTTGTTGCACTACAGTGTATTTTTAAAATATTTGTTTTATCTATGAGGAGATATTTGTGAGCCTGCATAAAATTTGAAAAGTTAAGTATGCCTCTACAGTGAGATTACATGCTGGAAGGCACACATTGTGACATGTGGACTTCCATTCCTCTTTCATGCCTGCACCGTTTACCTTATGGTCTCCTGTTCATAATTCATAATTTCCCTCCCCAAGAAACCGAATGAGATGGTGCAGTGGTTAACACACTAGACTCGCATACGGGTGGTCAGCCATTGCCTTGGTGAACAAACCATCTTGGCATTTGCCTGTAGTGATTTAGGATTACATGAATCACGATGGCCAGACAGAGCATTAGCCTTCATCCCCACAAATCTGAGGCTAACATCTTATGCACTACCTCATTACTTTTATATTATTTGCTGTGGCATTGCCACGCCTCTGTTATAGATCCATTTCTTTCCTTATGCCAGTCTGAAAAGCTGAGTGAGACTCCCCTCATGATTGAAATATTGAACTCGGAAAGAATGGCGAGACATTATTATTACGCACTATGCTCACTTATTTTTTTTATTAACCCCTACTCAGATTACTCTAAATAAACTTTGTATGCAGTTTTTAAGAGATCAGCTTTGACTGCATGTATAAATAAATGTATTTTAGTTAACTCTTTCATTTCCTGCAGTTTTAATTCCAGATAGGAAATTCTGTAGAATTTTTTCCCCTTAGGTAACTGTTACTCCAAACTGGCTCTTGTTCCATAATAGTGTGTAGAACTATTTGTGACACAATTATTACTTATTAATGTTTTTCATGATGCGGCCAACTGATTGTAGGTAAATGCACTCAGGGAAGGATACACATTTTTCAGTATTTTATTGCTATGAGCCTTGATTTGATTTTTAATAATCCCAACAAATTGCAGTTGTTAATCATATGGTGATTTTCTGCTGTTTGAAAACTCTCTCTCTCTCTCTCTCTCTCTCTCTCTGTGTGTGTGTGTGTGTGTGTGTGTGTGTGTGTGTGTGTGTGTGTGTTTAATGCATTTTATTCCTAGAAGTAAACCTCATAGATGAAATTTTTAATGGACATAGGAATAATATCGAACCACAAGGCACTGGTTGTTACATGCTGAAATGACCCTAAGGGCATAACATGCTTATGATGTTTCTTTGCCAGTATCTTCCTGTGTTCATTCCCTGTCAACTGAAAATCAATATTCATCCCTAAAATACTTATTTGCTACACACTAAACGATGTATCATTTATGCTGAAAGTGGCAGACGTTCTCTCCTTTTAAGCTGAAATTCAAGCTAATTTTTGTTAACAATAAAAATTTATTACATACTGCCAAGTCATACACATCCTCCAGGAGTTCAGGTTTTTTTATCAGTGGCTAATGCTGCTGTCATCAGCAGAGAATATTTTCTACATGTATTATAAAACTCATTAAGGGGAAGATAAGATCCAAGATTGCATTAATCATTCATTAGCTTTCTGCTCAATAGTATTGATATGTGGAGATGTCATAGGTCATTTCACTTGTGTGGTTTAATACTCAGCATTCCAGAAGCCACAAATTTCTCCTGTGTGATGCTAATTGATAAGCACCACAGTGTGTTCAGATTCTTTTATATATATATATATATATATATATATATATATATATATATATGCTAAGGCTTTTTGGGTGATAAGTTCTCTGTTTGTGGGGCTCTGTTGGATTGTTGTTGTGGAGTTAGGATGGCACTTGTGGGGAAGAGAGCAAGGCATCTGGCTGACGAGTTGTTTTAGAAGCAGCACTACTATGAATAGTAACAGGACACATGTGTTTAAAAGTACTCAGTTTATAGGCAGATTAAGATCACTTTTTAGATGACACTTTGCTTGGGAACATAGTTCCTCCAATAGGAGCTCTTATCTCTCAAGAACAATTCTCCATTGACACTGTGTTGCAACAGTGGTCATTTCAGTTGCAGTTTTAGAGTAGTATAGTGTACACTTGTAATCTGTTATTAGACACTGCCAGCATCCTGCTACCTATCGTCAGAGCCCTACCCAAGGTGCTCCTGACAGCCAAAATGGCAGCACCATAATGCCATGTGACAAACTTCAAATAACAAGTAATTTTAGCGAAAGTATAGTGAAAAGGGGATGTCTTATAAAGAGCTATCCCTCCTACATTTAAAAAGCTCTGAAGATAATTACACTACCTTTTAAGTCTTTAAAACATCTCCATAATGGCACACTTCTCATAGACAGTGATAACACGTCCAGCTTCTTAACACTAAAGTCCTACCACACTACAGAACAACCAAAGTTCCTAAACTTCATTAAGGATGCCATGTTATGCAAGAAACTGTTGGAAGTATACACTAAACAAGCAGCAGAGTGAATGGGAGAAAGATGATAAATCACATAGAAATGTCACATAAAGAGTAACTGGTGTACTGGGAAGACACGTGGTATCATTTTTAACTGTTAAGTGAGCAGTGCTTTCAGATTATATGAAGATTTTGCTTTCTCACTGATAGTCAGATCATCTTGGTATGCAAGGGTCAGGCAATAATTATAAACTGATAATGTGGTTACCAAGTGTGGAGTGAAGGTAGCCCACAATTATGAGCTTTAAAAAAAAATTTACTTTTAATTTTAAGGGCCTAGTTCTCTTTTCCTATAACACCATGTGATGCTTTTGTCAATGCCTCACCAAGAACACAAAATTATGTATCTGGTACCAAATCCTGCAGTTTTCAAATATAACTGCAGCCACTTTTAAATTGGTGAAAATTCTTAGCTGCAGTGTCACCTATCCCATTATACAGGGTGAGTAAAAAAGGACTGATATAGAAATTTGGAATGTTATAGAAATTTATTGAGTTAACTTACAGAAATGGTACATGTATCATTTTGTAGCAAAGAACTTAGTTTCACATAAGTGTCAAATGTCATTTTGGTTCAATGTGACTACCATTTGTGATGTGACAAACACCACTAATCAATTTCTTCCCACACTCATTGCGGCAAATCGGATGTAACTTCTGCAATAGCAGTGTGGATTAGTTTTTTCAGGTTGGCTTAATTGTTTGGTAGGGGTGGGATATGTATTTGTTCTTCAGTGGAACCACAGAAGCAGAAATCCAGTGGTGTAAAGTGTGGGGAGTGAGGTAGCCGTACTATTGGCTCTTCACGGCCAATTCACTGACCTAGGAAGTGATTATTGATGAAACATTGACCTTCCATGAGGGAATAAGGTGGTGCACTGGCTTGCTGGTAGTAAACCATCCCATCTCGGTCATCTTCATCGATCTGTGAAATTAAAAAGTTTTCAAGCATATCCCGATATGCAATATCAATGGCAGTTTTCTCCATGAAGAAAGGGCCATGCACTTTCAATGTGTTAAAGGGCACAAAACACATTAAGTTTGAGACTGTCACAAATGTGTACCAGAGTGCGAAATTTACGCAGAACAATTGTTGCCGAGTTTTTTTTTTTTTTGTGAAGCCAAAAACACAGCAAGCATGTTGTGCATCCATGCAAGCAGCCGTTCTAACTGAGCACTGCACTGGTGCTCCTGGGGGAGGAATGGGCTACTGATGCAGTATGTGAATAAAATTCGACTTTGTTTGCTACAAAATGACACATCTACCAATTCTAAAAGTTATCTCAGTAAATTTCTTTATTATTCCAAAGTTGTAAAGTCCTTTTTGACTCACCTTGTAGAACTGCTCATAGCTCTTAAGGTATGCATTTTAGACCCCATGTTTACTTGACTGCTACTGGGTCATCCTCAGCCATTGACCCCTCGTTCTGCTCTCCAGCCCTTGCATATTCAGCACAGTGGGAAGCAACTGAAGACATTCATTTTAGTGACCAGTCCCCACTGTGGATCCACCCACTGGATGAAGGATTGCTTGCTTGCACAGAAGCCACCGAAATGGATGATCAGCAGAGCTAACTGGGTGCTGTTCAGTTGGTTGACTGTGTTTGAATACCATGATAGCTTACAGGAATGGGCAGACCACATCATGCAAGTGATCCATCATGCCGCTGACTTATCCATCCATAAGTCTGCAGGTCATCTTGGGGAAGTGACCTGTACCTTGGTAGACAGAGATGAGTGTTGTTCAGCAATCCAGGACAGGTGTGTAGCTCTTCGATGGTTTTAATGTTGCCGTAAAGCAGACAACTTCACTTCCTTTTAAAGGCATGAGAGTCAAGGCTTTATGCATAATTAAGGAGAGCAAGAAGAGGTAATGGCAAGTGTTCCTGCGCTCCATTAATCATTCCATTTGTTCCACAAAAGTATGGGAAGCCATGAGGAGAGTTCCTGGAAAACATGGTTGTGTAACAATAGCTGCATTGCTGAAATAGGTGTGTCTCCAGACAGCGCCCAGAAATGTCACTCGATGCTCATTTTGCAAAGCTACTGCCAGTGTAAGCCAGAATCCGGCATTTTGTCACTACTGTGCAAATGTAGAGAGGGACAAGTTGGACTTCAGGTCCAACAATTTGAAGATTTACAACTATACTTTCTCCATGTGGAAGCTGGAATTGGTGCTGCCTGAGACTCGTGGTACTGCAACCAGTTGCAGCGAAATCCGGCACTGCATGCTTAGACATTTGCCAGTAATGTCAAAAGGAATCGTCCTCAAATATTTTAATTTGATATGACAGACAGGTCACTTCCTAAACTCATGAAGAGGCAATTTTGATACCTCTCCTCAAACCAAGAAAGGGCTGCACATGTCCTATTATTTACCAGAGTATTGTCTTAATGAACTGTGTAGGAAAGACCCTGGAACGAATGGTTAACAGTAATATTGGCTGGTTATAGGAGACGAGGTAACTTCTTAGCTACTCTGTGTGGATTCTGGAAATTTTGGTTCACTGTCAACAATCTGACCCAGCTAGAGGTGGCTGTTAAACATCACTGTATTGGCGTTTTCTTTGATATCAGTAAGCCATATGACACTACTTGGAGATACAGTATTCTTGTGCAACTGCATCAATGAGGATTTCATCACCACCTCACCATCTTCATAAGGTCTTTCCTGTATCAGTGATTTTTTTAGGTCCTGAGTTGGTGACTCGCTGTCAGATTGTTTTGAGCAGGAGAATGGTGTCCCTGAGGGCAGTGTTTTAAGTGTGACCCTCTTTTCAATAGCCATAAACAGCATCATGTCTGCAGTAAAGAGTCCTATACAGTGCTCCTTATTTGTGGACAATTTTGTAGTTTTCTGTTTCTCCTCCAGTGTTGCAACAGCAAGCAATCAGTCACAACTCTCAGTGTGGAGGTTAGAGGAATGGACTGCAAAGTTGGGTTTCCAGGTTTCTGCAGTAAGTGTGTGTGTGTGTGTGTGTGTGTGTGTGTGTGTGTGTGTGTGTGTGTGTGTGTCCAAATTGGTTGCCATGTCTGAGATACGTGAAAGCCAGAACCCAGAAGCCACTGAATATCGTAACATGCCTTAGTCACAGGTCTCGGGGGAATAGGCAGGGTGTGTCTGCTCCAGTTCTATATGGGTTTCATGTGTTGATGGTTAATCTATGGGTGCACAAAGTATGGATTGCTGAGGCCTTCTTATTTGAAGATTATTTATGCTGTTCACCATGAGGGGGATTTGGCAGGCCATAGGTGCATATATGACCAGCCCCATACCCAATCTCTATGCTGAAGCTGGTGAACTGCTACTTACAATTTGACAGCAACTCCTTATTGTGCACCATGCATGCAAGTTCTTCACAGCCTCGAATTCACCTACATCCTACACTGTTGCTCATTCACCTCTTTCCTCCCATCATCCTCGAGAAACACTGCCGTTCAGGATCTGCATGCAGCATGTGCTGGAGTCACTTGGTGTGGAGCATGTACAGCTCCAAATCCCAGGTTTTAACTGTCTGCCACCATGGTTACTGCCGAGGGCTAGGGTGATTTTAGATTTAGATTTAGTGCTGTACAGGAGAGATTACACTCCTGCATGTTTTTAATACTTTTATTTTCTGCCATTTTAAATGAGCACCACAATTTTACAGCTGTCTTCGCAGGTGGGTTGAAACAATCCATTGGTTGCTATGTTGTTTTCCCTGATCATGTCCTTAAGGTCGAACTGCCTTGCGGAGCAGATGAGACTTTTTTTTTTAAATGCTAAATTCCTTGTTTGTTCTGCCTCCCTGAGTGCCTTTTGCTATGTGCTGGGTACCAAGGCCCACGGGTCTTGCAGGGAATCCAAGAGCAGATGTAGCAGCCAAGGAGATGTGTAGCAATCCTCAGTTGTTTGTGTGGTATCCCGCTGCATGTGTCAATGGGAAGATGAGTGGCTGGAAGTGACTGATAATCAGCTCTGTCTATTAAAGCCAATTACACAGCTGTGGAATACTTCCTTTTGGCTACAAAGATGGGATGATGTCCTCCTTATTTATCTTCACATAGGCCACAGCTCTGTGACGCATGGCTTCTTGCTCTAGTGTGAGGCCCCTCCAAATCACTGTGCACCACATTTTATTTTCTGACCAGCAGGGCACAGTGGATTTGCCGATGGATCTGCCCTCTGTTAATCAACGTGCAAATTAATGTGGTTTGAGTTTTAAAGTTTTATGAACTATCCAGCATTTTTCTCATGATTTTAGGGACGTGGTTATGGTTTTGTGTGTTAACCGGGTGACTGGCTCATACATGATTTTTAAGTGGTCAGCCAGCAACTGCTCCCTGTGCCATTCTTTTAGCTCCTTTGTCATTTTACTTGGTTTTAAGCTCACATATAGTTGCTTTTACTCTTTCTCCATTGTTTTAGTGTGTGTGTGTGTGTGTGTGTGTGTGTGTGTGTGTGTGTGTGTGTGTGTGTGAGGTAGAGTGACTGTGTGGTCAATTTGAGTGCATGAGTGTGCAACAATTTTAGAGATTTTACCCACATTTGTTAAATTTAAACAAACACGCGCGCGCTAACGAGCGAGCCCTGCTGAATAAGATTTAAACCAAAAATAGACAAACGACAAACAATAAAAAGGGTATTTACAGATGAGGAATGACAAAAAAGGTGAGAACGTATAAAAAGATACTGGACAATTCGGAAAGAAAACCTATTGGAGATGATGACCAGAAAATAATTGGCAGAAGCGATCAAAGAAGAAGAAGAAGAAGAAGAAGAGGAGGAAGTAGTAGTAGTAGTAGTAGTAGTAGTAGTAGTTAGTTATTATTTCACGTAACAAAATAAATTTATGTGAAATGGTAAACAAAGAAGACAGGAATTTAAAAAGTAAAATAACAGTTTAAAACATCAAACAAATGTATGTAAAATGCAAAATTAGAATAATAATCAACATCTAGAAATTTTAATTAGGTATGTTGAAAACACTCGGACAGCACATTGTGTATAGCTTATTCTCCAAAAATGGTACTTTGGAAACCAGTTTTATTACAAATGAATGGATGTGACCTGAAAGGTTCTTTAATTTGTGATGTAACAAAAGTTTTCATTTTTCAAAATTGATTAATGGGATGGAGCATTTTGCAAAATTTCAAATTATTAGAAAAATTGGTTGTACAGTTTTCAAAAATGCTTATTACATTTCAACATATTTTTCGTGTATCATGGTTTCGAAGAAATTTCCTCTAAACCTAATGTGTCAAATTACCTTTTGGAGTGTGTTTGACCCCTTAAAAGTGAAACTGAGCAAAATTGAAAAATTATGTTTGCATTATTTTGACCACTCTCTACAGCCGCCAAGTTCCATAAAGATAATTTATTTACACTTGGGAAAATTCCCTTGTAAGTTGACTATATCATTTTGTTTTCTTGCTCACACCACATACTACTGTCCTACTTTGAAACAGTCATTAGTCTGCTATGTGCAGATTGCTTAACCTTCACTCAACAACTTGAAATGCCATGAAATGTTTTATGACCTCTGGCCTTTTTGACCCATCTCATTTTTGGTACAGTGTTTTGTTTTCATAGTTTCGTAAAATAATGAAGTACAATTTTTTTTAAATATGAAGAGATCTAGGTAAAGTCATACTGTTACAAAATAAACACTCAAACAATAAGTAAAAGACTATTTACAACTAGGCTAAGATAGGTAATACTTTCTTCAGTCTTCTGTCATTTATTCTGGCTCACACTGAAAGCACAACCATTTAGTTTTCTCATGTTGCCTACAAATGGGCAAGACACAGGTCTTGCAAATATTGTGTGTTTCTGTCATTCATTTACTGATACCACCTCTTTCTGGTTCCTGGTTGGCACTGGTGTGAGGGGAGGGGGGGCTCAAATTGGCAGGCTCTGGAATCCACATAACTGCTATTATTTCAGTTTATAGATTTCTGGGTAGCCCTTAGTTGGTCACCCTCAGCTTCATGAAGGACTTCGCCAATGAGAATGCCAATAATGTCAGAAAGTCGGATCGACTCGACTTGTCACAATGTGTTGTTATTCAACTGATGCAATACAAAGGTGTTTATTCCAGCAGTGTCCAGTACTCTGTAGAATTAGCACATTGACATCTTCTGGTACCTCTTTCTCTTGAATAGATGGGACACAACTTGTCGAAAACATAAACCCCACCTAGTGTGGAGTTGTAAAATTCAACATCAGGTGTTTGCATGTCTGGCTTCACAGTTCCAATATTGTGCAGTGCAAATAGTAGACTTACGCATTTTGTTTTTTGTCTTCTGGTATGAAAGTAACATCTTGTCAGGCTGATAAAGGAAACATGAAGCTCCAAATTGCCCACCTTCAGTTGCATTGAGAGGAGGAGGAATTTCATACTTGTTTCTTCATGTGGTGTCAAACATGGTATTCTGCCATTTACAGAGCTCCTCACAAAGTTCTGTAGATGGAAAATCAGTTGTTACATCTACATTTATACTCCGCAAGCCACCCAACGGTGTGTGGCGGAGGGCACTTTACGTGCCACTGTCATTACCTCCCTTTTCTGTTCCAGTCGCGTATGATTCGCGGGAAGAACAACTGTCTGAAAGCCTCCGTGCACACTCGAATCTCTCTAATTTTACATTCGTGATCTCCTTGGGAGGTATAAGTAGGGGGAAGCAATATATTCGATACCTCATCCAGAAACGCACCCTCTCGAAACCTGGCGAGCAAGCTACACCGCGATGCAGAGCGCCTCTCTTGCAGAGTCTGCCACTTGAGTTTGCTAAACATCTCCGTAACGCTATCACGGTTACCAAATAACCCTGTGACGAAACGCGCTGCTCTTCTTTGGACTCGCATTCGGGAGGACGACGGTTCAATCCCGCGTCCGGCCATCCTGATTTAGGTTTTCCGTGATTTCCCTAAATCGCTCCAGGCAAATGCCGGGATGGTTCCTTTCAAAGGGCACGCCCCGACTTCCTTCCCTAATCCGATGAGACCGATGACCTCGCTGTCTGGTCTCCTTCCCCGAATCAACCAACCAACCAACCAACCATCTTCTTTGGATCTTCTCTATCTCTTCCATCAACCCGATCTGGTACGGATCCCACACTGATGAGCAATACTCAAGTATAGGTCGAACGAGTGTTTTGTAAGCCACCTCCTTTGTTGATGGACTACATTTTCTAAGGACTCTCCCAATGAATCTCAACCTGGTAGCCGCCTTACCAACAATTAATTTTATATGATCATTCCACTTCAAATCATTCCGCACGCATACTCCCAGATATTTTACAGAAGTAACTGCTACCAGTGTTCGTTCCGCTAGGATCCTTCTTTCTATGTACTCGCAATACATTACATTTATCTATGTTAAGGGTCAGTTGCCACTCCCTGCACCAAGTGCCTATCCGCTGCAGATCTTCCTGCATTTCGCTACAATTTTCTAATGCTGCAACTTCTCTGTATACTACAGCGTCATCCGCGAAAAGCCGCATGGAACTTCCAACACTATCTACTAGGTCATTTATAAATATTGTGAAAAGCAATGGTCGCATAACACTCCCCTGTGGCTCGCCAGAGGTTACTTTAATGTCTGTAGACGTCTCTCAATTGATAACAACATGCTGTGTTCTGTTTGCTAAAAACTCTTCAATCCAGCCACACAGCTGGTCTGATATTCCGTAGGCTCTTACTTTGTTTATCGGACAACAGTGCGGACTTGTATCGAATGCCTTCCGGAAGTCAAGGAAAATAGCATCTACCTGGGAGCCTGTATCTAATATTTTCTGGGTCTCATGAACAAATAAAGCGAGTTGGGTCTCACACGATCGCTGTTTCCGGAATCCATGTTGATTCCTACAGAGTAGATTCTGGGTTTCCAAAAACGACATGATACTCGAGCAAAAAACATGTTCTAAAATTCTACAGCAGATCGATGTCAGAGATATAGGTCTATATGTGAATCTTCAGGTTTTGGCGGCGCAAAGACTGTTCCATTAAGTTTCGGGTGTGCAGCCGCAAGAAATCTCCTTCTTCTAATATTTCGGCTGTAAAATGTTCAGCCATCTTCAGAGTGAGCCGCAAGACTGAAGATGGCTGAACATTTTACAGCCGAAATATTAGACGAAGGAGATTTCTTGCGGCTGCACACCCGAAACTTAATGGAACATATAGGTCTATAGTTTTGCGCATCTGCTCGACGACCCTTCTTGAAGACTGGGATTACCTGTGCTCTTTTCCAATCATTTGGAATCTTCCGCTCCTCTAGAGACTTGCGGTACACAAGTGACATGACAATTTGTTAGATTGAGAGGTTCTGTCTCTTGAACATTCTAGGTAGGTAATATCAAACCTTGGTGAGTTTTTGTCGCTTTTCATATGTAAGCGATACCTTCAAAAAAGAAGGTTCTTGTGGAGCAATAAAATTTTCATCTTGAATTTGTCAGGTTCTGCTGGAGTGTACATTTTGAAGCAAAACTCCTTGGAAATCTATCATTTTTTTCCCCTTTCTTCTTGGGCTGATTTTGAGTTGAATCTCTTGCTGAAAAAGTAGAAAGATTTTTTTTTTTTTTTTTTTTTAATGCCCATAAAATTGGTGGTCCTCAACTATTGCTCGTTTGATGTACAAGAAAAACAATTTTACCTCTTCTACCAGGTTCTGAACATTTCCTTTGGCGACAGAGAAGTCTGTAATGATGATCCTGAAAGGGACTCTGATGTTTCTGGACAGCAAAAGATCACTATCAAGCAAGATAGTTTCTTCATATTTGCCCAGCTCGATGTTTCTGCTTTACCCATCAGCTTCTGATGCTAAGGCTGAAGATTCTTGTCGACTAAAATGATCATCCAACATCACATCATCTTCAGGAAGAACTTCGAAGAAGTCGGCTTCATTGCTGTCATTTTGTATCATTATTTTCATCTTCACTTTCAGATACTTCTTGAGAAAAGTGTTCCTTGCCATCATCAAAATCGGAGTTGGTCAGTCTTCGTGGATTTCTCCTTGAATTTCCTCATTGATCAGGAAATGTGAGTGGTTCACCACAGCTGAGAAAAATGTAAGAATTATTTCTCAGAAACGAAAATCACAGATTCATTTAATTTTTTAAAAAAGAAATTGCCTATGAATGGAAACTGGTAGAACATATCGTACAGTGTGGTGTCATGTTGACCCTGCGTAAGTTTTATTTCATTATTTGCAAACAATAAAAAGTCGCTCCCCTCTGACAAGGGTCCCGCCGCATCTACATCTGCGGTCAGAGTTGATGGCAAGCTACTCAAACCTGTAAGTCATTCACAGCACCTACCACTGATATAGGCGTGGTTTTGTCAATCTTGGGTTAGTTTGATCCCTCACATTGTTGAGGGACGTTTAAGTGGATTGCAGTGCTGTTTGGTTTGCATTTTGTAGGTTAGAATAGAATTACTTTAACAGTAATATCTTCAATATTTGTTGTAGCTGCTTTGATTTCCTGAACAGTTGCTATTTGTAGGTTATCTTGAATTAGTAGAAGCCCTGTGTATTTACACTAAAATAAGATTTGTTCATTTGAATGAAACATTATGTGTTTGCACATGCTGACATTAGGTTTGTACTAAGAAAAGCAACAGAAAGGATGGTATTGTGGGTTACTGCCTGATTAACAACATGAGATTTGTTAACCTATCCGAGTGTCTGAGCAAGTTATAGTGGGTATGTTTGTATGTATGTTGTGTATTTACTGAAAAATTGAGTTTCTTGGTTAATGTATATAAGAAACAATACTGTAATAATGTTTAAGTTAAATGAAATGTGGTAGGGTCTTCAACGAGCAGTCTTACTACTTTAATATTTAACTGATTTTTGTGCAGTTGCTATAAATTTTATATTGTCATATAGTGGCAGTAATTAGTTACTTTAATTAGTGTAAAATATTGAATTGCTATACATAATGCAGAGCACAATTGCTAAGTTATCTGCAATGTAAAAAAGCAGTTATGTTGTTTCAGTGTACACCAACAGTGTATCCTGCTGAACCATTTGATCCAAAGGCCGATGCAGAAATATTAAGGAAAGCAATGAAGGGATTTGGCACCGATGAGCAGGCCATAATTGATATAGTAACTAGACGGAGCATAGTACAGCGCATTGAAATAGCGGACACTTATAAAACAATGTATGGGAAGGTAAGAAAATTTGGTGAGAGCTTCGAAAATCATGCCATTTCAAATTACTATAGGTTTTCATGTGTGCACTTGTGTACGGTGTAGTATATAAATGTATAACTACCGTATATTGATGCAAATTTAAGTGCTTCAAAGCACTTAATAATCTTTGGACAAAAATTGATATTTATTTTCAGTAAACTGCATCAGTGATATGCACAGCCTTGCTGTTATCAAATACTGCTATTTTTGAGATGATGCTCACTCAGATATACCACACCATTCTGAAAAAACATGGTAGCAAGGAGAAATTTTCTCAGGCTGAAAGCGAACAACTTCGCATTTTAGATCAAAAGTGCTCTTGTTTTTAAACGTTGCCCCCAATTTTTTTAATACAGTCAGAACAACATTTTTACAGTGAGTAGATTTGTCTTCTGAACAAATGGAAGTCCGAAGGTGGATCCTCCAACATTTTGTACTTAAAATCCATCAGTTCTCCCCAATGGAAAAGCATCTTCATGCCCAGGTGTGTTTTCCTGAAGATAATGTAATTTTTGACTATTTTTACTGTATTCGCTGCTAGGTAATCATTAAGAATAATTCGTTCTACATCCCATGAAACTCTGACCATAATCTTCCTGATAAAATAAATCACCTTCACCATTTTGTATTTTTATTATTACAGGGCACCTGCTTCTGCTCACTCTGTCATTGCTGATGTACAACACTTTCTTCTTCAATGATAATGAATTAGCTATTTCATATGTCTGTAATCGTCAGTCATGATATTTTCACATGTGGTGGCAGTTCTGGGATGACCTTCACGTTGGTTATCTTATAGAGAAGTACGGTGGTTTTTGTACTTGACAACCTTTTTCTTAGCTTTTGATAATCAAATACTAGACTCTGTATGAACCTTCATTGAGTTTAGATGCATTTTCATGGGTGATAAATCATCCAAAACAGGCATTTTATGACACAATAAATACCAGTTTATCCATTTGAAGACAGTACACGCACTGTACAAATATTATGCAGATGAACTTATTCGTGTGCAAAGATACCAACATAACAAAAAGCAAAATTTCACTGAAATCGACCCTATATCTAAACAATGCCAAAAATTTTTCTCCTTGCCCTCTTATGTCTGTTCATAACATTATCCACAACACCTCCTGCTTAGAACATATTGGGCAGTGCTATAGATAGTAGCATGGTTCCTTAATTTGCTAATCTGTTCATGAGCCATCTTGAGGAATCCTTTTTAAACATCCAAAATCCTAAACCCATTGTCTAGCTCAGATTCATGTATAGTATATTTATTACAGGGACCCGGGTTCAGGAGACCCTTTCCCCATTACATGAATCTTAGCACCATTCGACCAGTGTTTTTCATTTGGTTGCTTTGTGCACAGTGAGCCAATTTCCCAGATGTCTACTTCCATCTGTGATAGTGCAATAAGAAACTCTGATTGTATTAAGCCAACCAACAGTGCTTCCATTTTGTCAGGTACCCTTGCATAAAAGTGTTTCACATTTTAGCTGTCTGTGGAAGCTATATCTAAGGAACAAACACTCTTCTGAAATCCTGAAGATCTTAGAAGACATACTCTCTTAACCTAAATTTCCCATGGCTTATCACCCATGATCTTAATATTCTATCTACACTTGCTAACCACTTACAAGGGGCATTCACCTCATTGCAAACTATTATTGTGAACTGGAACAACTAAATCACATCCTGTCTTGTTGGCTTAGAGTACCTTTCATCAGGGTGGGTGATGAAGTGTCCTCAACTAAATCCTTCCAGTGGCTCCATAATGGTATTCCACGATCTACCTGCCCTACCAGTGTTCTGTCTCACTCCTTCCAATCCCTTGGTACATGATCATATTTGGTAAAAACCCACAGTAAGGCCTTTTCAATATGTTCACCTAGCACATTATTCCAGTCCTCTCACCAGGACATTAAATTGCTATTGTAATTTACAGAATGGCATTAAAAAGAATTTTTAAAAAATAGAGATGGTTTATAACAACACATTTCAGCAACCTCTTTAAAATACTGTGAGGAACTCATATGCAGAGTAAACAAAGTCAAACCTTTCAACTTAGATATGAAAATCTATAGTTTTACTCACACTTTCCAGTTCTGTGGGAATCCTGTTGAAAATTGACATGCAGAGGAGTGCATATTTTTTTGTACAATGGTTAAGGAACTGTTATCCAATTGCAAACAATAATTTCTTTATAGCCTTCACTGAGAGACTGTCATAGTTCATTTTGAATGAGCCCATGCTCGAACACAATTCACGTGAAGGACTACTTGTACATATATGGCAAAGCTCCAATTATGTGATGCCTGATTGGTAGGGTATGAAAAAACTGACACAAAAGGTAATTTCAACTGCCCTTTTCTAGGCAAGGAATATTCTTTGTAAATGCAGAATTGTCACAAATATGATACCATAGAAGATTAAAGAGTGAAGAGAATCAGAGTAAATGAGTTTTCACATTTCAGCGACAGTGAAAATTATTCTTATAGTAATGATAGCCACACTTGGTTTATGTACAAGATCCTGAAAGTGATTATTTCCAAGCATGGACCTAAATAGATAAAAGAAAAATAGAATTTAAAATGTTGAGTTTCACTGGTTAATTGATCATCCCATGATGATAGTTTGGCTTTAACGAGACTTTTATCTTGGAAACTGTATGCATTAAGTTTGCTGTAGTCAAATCACATTTTGTTTCCTGTAAGCTAAGAGCTGATACTACCCACTGTCCTAATATAGGAACCTGGTTGCAACCAGTGCACTGCTTTCAATAATTGTAATTGGTATCATTATTGAGTTGCAGTACACACTTCTCTGGAAAGAAAACCAACTTAATGGTTGTTTCAGAATCCTGTCTGCCTGTGCACCTCTTTGCTTCCCCCCTCCACTGTGCAAGACAAGATTTTTTGCATATATTAAGAAAAACCTGTCCTCCTTTAAATGTCTGTTTCACGAGTCTCCCAGTCCCAGTCTTCAGTATTCTATCTCCCATGTACTTCTGCCACTTATTGTGACACCTGTCCTGCTCTTATCTATGTGCTGTCACAAGCTTCATACCTTTCTGTACACTGTCTGTGTTTGTAGGGCTAATGTACACGTATTCCTATCCTGTGACTTTCTCACATCTGCCCCTGTTTAACTGCTTTCTTAACTACACCTGAATCAGAATTAACAAAGTGATTAATAAGGAAGCACTGTTAAGAGTGGAAGGGAGCAATGATACCAGTTCACCGGTGTGTGCGCATGGAGTATGGCTCAGGCTGCGACAGCAGTGTAGTTCCGTACTGACTGTCTTCATCCACCCTCTGATGCAATATTGAGTTTGCTTTACAGGATCATAATATCATTTCACTTAAGGAACATTCCTGTGCATAAAATTGCACTGCTTTTCTGTTATTTGTATAGCTCATGGAAAGCAACAAGATATGCACTGTGTTTTACAGTAATCCGAATGATTCATGTTTATTGGTGTATTTGATATGAAAGGAATGCTAAAATTTATATGAATCCTTGATGTAATTATAGTAACTAAATACATTAAAATAATATAAACTGTTATGGTACTTACCAACCACTTTAGTGTGCATGTAGTATAGCATACTTCTGCAGAGGGGCGTACGTTAACGTGAGATGAGATTTAGTGTGCAAGTGTGGTAGACATTACTCACTCAAGATGTGAAACCTGAACCATGTCTACAAACAATGGAGGAGACGAATTACAGCAAAGTGTAAAAACCACTTACCGTATTTACTCGAATCTAAACCACACCTGAAAAATGAGACTCAAAATCAAGGAAAAAAAAATTTCCCAAGTCTAAGCCGCACCTGAAATTTGAGACTCGAAATTCAAGGGGAGAGAAAAGTTTTAGACCGCACCTCCAAACTGAAACAAAGTTGGTCCATTCTAACATGAAACACAGTTTAGGTCGAATGGATGAAGATACAGCTACAGTAGTTTGGTTCGAGTCATAAGCTTAACAGTTAAGCTTTACCAAGTAGCCATTGCTTTGTGTCAGGCGCTCCATCCTTATTTGTACGGGTACCCTTCCTTTTCCACGTGCTTCGTCTGGTTTGAATCAGATTGCTTACCTTGCTTTGATCTGATAAGTGCCGTTCTCTTTGTTATAGGTGTTTACATCACTCTAAGCTGAAACTGCATTATTTTAATGTGTCATGCATTGTTTGTCACATTCTGATAATAAGTGTTTGTGACATGGCTTGCTTTTGTGCGCGCTACTGCAGCTTACAATAAAAAAGAAGAGAGGAATTGTCTCATAAGCAAGACAATGGCAAGAGACTGCTATTTGTTGTTACTTACACTGCTGCTTTCTTTGATAATGATCAACAAGGACCAAATAATAGACTGCGTATGATAGATGATGTTCTGAACGAGAGTTTAGCAAAAATTTTTCTCCGTTTAAAAATCTTTGCAGACCTCTCTTTAGTACATTACATTCTGCACAGAAATTAGTCATCTTAGATTTAAAAATCTAGTCAGTTGCCGTGCTTCATTTCTGACTGTATCACTATTCAGCGTAAGAATAATACGAATATAAACATGACATGATATGTATATTCTTCCGCATTTGCTGTTCTCTCACTCTAGTTTCGTTGTTTATTAGGCAGACAGGATGTAAATGAAATAGCAGCAAACATGAAAGAGTACATGGCATAATGTTTACATTCTTCTACCTTTTCTTTTAATTTATTTACTGACACAGAGGTTTCGGTGCCAGTATTTATCTTAGTGCCTGCAAAGCATGCCTGTGTAGTGCTACGTATATTCGACGGCAGAAGTTAGTTGTGGCGGCACCTACCAACATTTTTCAGAACTTCCGCTTACTTTGCACTCAATTCTAAGCCGCAAGCAGTTTTTTGGATTACAAAAACCGAGAAAAAAAGTGCGGCTTAGATTCAAGTAAATACGGTAGTCAAGTCACTTCCTTCCTTGGCACTGTTATGTGCTACGGTCCATGGGAGAGACACTGCAACTGCCTAAGGGTATAATTATATTTTAGATACTACTTTCTATACTCACTCCAATTTACCAATCTTTTGTGATGGAATGACTGGTTTTTATCTATGTTTCATCAAGCCACATTTGTCTTCAGATGGTACATTAACATTGTCCCTTAAAAATAGATAATGCCATACAATGGTATCTCTTCTTTTCATTACAATTTTGTGTCCATTAGGTGTTCTGTTCCTGAAACTGAGGGCTCACTCTTAATATCAAAGTTTTTCACTGCCTGTGATTAATTTTGCCTGTGAAGAGTAACACAGCTTTTTTAAATGGTCAGATGTTCTTTTCTCTCATAATATGCACATGTGTGGTGAGAAACAGCATCTTTTTAGGTTTCATCAAAGTCTGTTACTCATTGTCCTATCTCACTCTTTTTTACTTGGTGCCTGTAACCAAGATGAACCAGTCCCTTATTGTTCTGCACAGTATTTTTTCCTCGCAAACTTTCATAGTGTGTTTAAATGCATCTAACAGTTCTTTTAGACTGCACTCATTAGAGGCAGTAGAGTCACACTATTTTCTCTCTTCTTCTTGAAATATTCCCGCACCGAGCACACATGCCTGACTATGCGAAAAGTGAACAGGTCACTGAACATTACATTTAGCAGCCACACTGTCCTGCACGCTTCAGCTACAAGCTTCAGACATTGCTGTTGTAGCAAGTTTACTTTGCACCACAGAGAGTGCCCAACAAAAGTAGGTCACAACTGTTAGGTTACCAGCTGCAAGTGTTTTCTGCAACTGGCTAGTAAGTGCTACCTGCTGTAACGGAGTGATTTGACAATGCTGCGCAGGAAGTGCAAAGAAGCACATTTGCTGGCTGTTACTATGGTAGCAGCTATTCAAACAGCTAGATGTTTGTAATTCTGATCCAGGTATACTTTCTTCTGTCCCATCACCCCACCCCCTCTCCCATGCAATTCTGAATGTTAAGTTTGAGATATTCTTGTCAGGAACTGGGTCTGGGCTTCTCTTGAGCTCTTACTGAACCCTATCCCTTTCCACCTGTTTAATGTTAATTTAACCTGTTTGGCCCAAGAAATAGCTGTAGCATTGTATGTGTAAAGAAGACCACTCATCAAAAAGCAAACGCATTGTGTCATCTACAGGTGCACACAAAAAAGGACAGAAAATTGACTAGTTTCCAGAACAATCCTATCTTGAGCTGGCGTACAAATATACACATGCACAGTGTCTGGAGTGCAGTTTGGCAGGTGAACTTGGTTAGGGTGGGGTTTGTGTTGGATGGAGGTGGTAAAGGGGGGGGGGGGGGGGGAGAGAGAGAGAGAGAGAGAGAGAGAGAGAGAGAGACTGTGTTACTTGGTAAGTGAAGACATATTGAAAGTAATTGAATATTGACTTGCAAATAACAAATGTGGTATAGCAGAGTGTTACTAGTTAAATAGTTGTTTCACAAAATGTGGACATTATCTGAATAGCGTTAGGAGATGACTCACTCGTGTACAGATGAAATTGGTCATGCCAATCTAGATGCGGATTGAAGTCCATCATTGCCAGTCAGTTTAAACATGTCTAGTAATAAGACAATTGTTGCAATCCACTCTGGTTGACACACATCCAATCTCTTTGCATCTTGCTTAGCATCTGTCTTTGATTCTATACTTTTAGTTATGTGGTAAAATGTAGTGCTTCTTAACATTTCACAACACCCAGTTGTTACAAATACTGGGTGGCAATATGAAGTTAAAGCTATTGACAGATTGCCAGTGTGGGCTGTAATTATCGTACGGAAGTGAAGCTTGGTAGATATGCAAATTCGTTAATGCGAAAACTGTTTCTGCTGGAAAAATATTAGTTCAAATTTTGGCTGCCAGGTTCAAATCTGGTGCTGTACACTGTTTCTATGATGGCACAACATCCACTCTGTCATTTGAGAAGCCATAGTGGTTAATAATAAAATCACAATTATGCCTTTTTTTTTTTCTTTTGTTTGACCTTTTCTGCCCATGTCTGGTTCGTAATCCATTACAGATAGAAACATTTCTGTACATCTTTCTTGCATTCATAGCGCCAAATTTACACCTGGTGGCCAAGAACAGAACTAATTTTTTTCCAACATAAATCGCTTCCACATTAATACATTAGCTTATCTACCAGGCTTTGCTGCCATACAATAATTGCAGCCAACTCTGGAGCTCTGTAAGTAGCTGCACCTTAATTGTAACCACCCAGCATAATCTTTATGTCCTTGTTTACAGATGAGACAAAATAGTAATTTTTTCTTCATTCGTGGTATGTATAAATCCTTGTTTAGTATTACATAACTAGTAATTTTTTAATTTTTTGTTAATACTTGTAATGCTCTTCCACAGGATTTAATATCAAATTTAAAAAGTGAACTGAGTGGGAATTTTGAGAATGTCATTATTGGGCTGATGACACCTCTGCCACAGTTTTATGCTAAAGAATTGAATGATGCAGTCAGAGGCCTGGGGACAGATGAGGAAGCTATTATTGAGATAATGTGCACACTAAGCAACTATGGAATACGTGCAATTTGTTCAGTCTATGAGAAAAGTAAGTGTAATTATTCAATTAAATATAGCAATACTGGATAATAATCATCAGTCCAAACAACACACATCAATTGTATACTGTTGTTGTTTGTTTTAAACTGTTGGTAAATGAGTGACTTGGTCCTGATCTATTTATTTATTTATTTATTTATTTTGATCCAACATCAACTGATTACAAAAAGGTTTTTTTTTTTGTTCCAGTCTTCTGGATAAGTCAGAGCCTTACTTGCTAGGGTTACATATTATTGGCTGATACTTTTATCTACACAACTTTTTCTAAATTTAGTTGAGAGAACAGAGTTACATATATGGACTATACATAAAAAATTGTTATTGCCATACTTAGATTAAGGAATTTACAGTTTGTGACATAGTATTCATATCTGACATTCAAGTATTTACAGTTTGTGACACAGTCTAAGATCTGAGATTACATATATTTTTAGATAGATGGTCTTCCATGATACGAGTTTACTAAATCAAGAAACTCATCTATTGAATACACAGGATTGTTTAGGAGCCATAATTTTAATTTCGTTTTTACTTTTGTAATGGGCAATTTGGAGATATTAGGATGGAAGCAATTCAGTAGTTTTATGCCTGCAGAGTGAGGGCTTTTCTCATAGTGTTGTTCTATTAGAGATGATATGGGGTCTCTCTACTTCTAGTGTTGTGATCGTGTATTTCTTTATTAAGTGTTTTGTTACTGTTTACTGCCATAATGATTATCTTCAGCACATACAGGTTATGAACAGTTAGTATTTTAAATTCTTTAAACAAATTTCTGCAGGACTCCATGGCACATTTCTTTCCCATAATTCTAAGTGCCTTCTTTTGTAAGATAAGTACACTTTTCATATTACCTTTACTGCTGGATCCCCATACCTCTATCCCATAGCTTAGATGGGATTCAAATAGTGCAAAATATATTTGCCTCAGAGTGATGATGTTACAAAAAGGTGTCAGTTTTCTTAGGACATATATGGTAGTACTTAGCTTTTTGCAAATATCATTCACATGATCAGACCAGTTTAACTCCGCATCAAGATATAGGCCAAGAAATTTGGTCGAGTATTGTTTTTTTAATGTATTCGTCACCCATTAAGATTTGGTTTTCATGAGTTTTTTGCCTCCCAAGATCAAATTCAATATAGACAGATTTATTTGTGTTTAATTTTAGTTTGTTTTCATTAAAATACTGCAGAATTAAGACTGCTGCAGTATTGGATTCCACTTAAAGCTGCGAATAGCTTGGATTGCAACATATTAACATGGTATCGTCTGCAATTAAGATAGCTGTTGCATGGTTTGTTATTGGGGGGGGGGAGGGGGGGAGGAGAGGAATATCATGGTTGATTATAGCAGCTCATTATGTTACACCTGAAAGTAAGTGTACAAAAAATTTGATATGTTCTGCCTTCTAAAAAAATTTCATTTATTAACTTCTTGTAGGAACATTCTTGTAGAATGTAAATACTTTGGATTAAAGGAGACCACTAGCTGAAAAGCTGAAGCATTGAGTTGTTGACAGGTGCACAATGTTCGTCCATCTGGCACCATGTAGTGGGCATAGTAGGAATCACAATATGCCGGCTGTGGTTTAAATTGCACAATACACCATCCAGACTGTTCAGTGTGCTTAACTGCACAAGTTTGGCAGTCAACAGTTGTGACACTGTTAGTTAGGTAAGCCCATCCACCATGGCAATGTTGTATCACATTGGATATGGAAAATAAATTTTTAATTGTCCTGAGGCCAAAAACCACATCAAAAGCAAAATGAGATTGCTTTCTGATTGTTGTGAGACTGACGCAAGAAGTGTTCAACATGGTATTCATTGTTTTCTGCTACAAGGTGAAATCGGTAAACGACATGTTCCACAGTGGATCAGAGGGCCTTGAGGGTCATATTCACAATGTCTTACACAGTGTGTGCCTTCAATACAGCTACATTCCTGCTACATCTACAGCTACATGGTTACTCTGCAATTCACACTTAAGTACCTGGCAGTGTGATCATTTCTCCCTAACTAGTTGGGTGTCAACAAAATATTTTCACATTCAGAAGAGAAAGTTGGCGATTGAAATTTCGTAAATAGATCTCGCCGCAAAGAAAACCGCCTTTGTTTTCGTGACTGCCACCCGAACTCCCATATCATATCAGTGACACTCTCACCCCTATTGCACGATAACACGAAATGCGCTGCCCTCCTTTGCACTTTTTTGATGTCCTCCATCAAGCCTACCTGGTAAGGATCCCATACTGTGCAGCAATATTACAGCGAAGGATGGACCAGGGTAATGTAGGCTGTCTCTTTAGTGGGTTTGTCGCATCTTCTAAGTGTTCTGCCAACAAAGTGCAGTCTTTGTTTCACCTTCCCCAGAATATTATCCATGTGGTCTTTCCAATTTAAATTGCTCGTAATTGTAATTCCTAGGTATTTAGTCGAATTGACAGCCTTTAGATTTGTGCGATTTATCATATACCCAAAATTTATCGGATTTCTTTTAGTACCCATGTGGATGACCTCACACTTTTCTTTGTGTAGTGCTAATTGCCACTTTTCGCACCATACAGAAATTCCCTCTAGATCACTTTGTAATTGGAATTGATCGTCTGATGATTTCACTATACAGTAAATTACAGCGTCATCTGCAAACAATCTAAGGGGGCTGCTCAGATCATCACCTGGATCATTTATATAAATCAGGAACAGCAGAGGGCCTATGACACTACCTTGTGGAATGCCAGATATCACTTCTGTTCTACTCGATGATTTACCGTCTGTCACTACGAACTGTGACCCCTCTGAGAAGAAATCATGAATCCAGTCACACAACTGAGATGATACTCCATATGCGTGCAATTTGATTAATAGTCGCTTGTGAGGAATAGTATCGAAAGCCTTCTGGAAATATGGAATCAATCTGACATCCCTTGTCAACAGCACTCATTACTTCATGGGAGCTAGCTGTGTTGCACAAGAATGATATTTTCTGAACCTGTGTTGGTTATGTATCAATAAGTTATTTTCTTCAAGGTGATTCATAATGTTCGAATACAGTATATGCTCCAAAATCCTACTGAAAACTGAAGTCAGTGATATGGGTCTGTAATTCAGTGGGTTACTCCTATTTCCTTTCTTGAATATTGGTGTGACCAGTCACTGTTCTTGTAAAAGAGATTCACTAGCAGCGGGTGATCCTTCGGAGACAATCCTGCTGGGAGTCTTGGATGCAATCTGGTGAATAGTTGTGTGCCAGACTTGTGTTGGTGTGCATGTTATGATGCATAGAGCACTATCCATTGGTAAAATTTTCATTAAATTTTGTTTTGTTCTGTGATGTTTCCACCTCTGTCAATGATATGCTATTGAAGTTTGATATCAATCTGCACAGTGGTTCTCTTTCTACAGCATTTTGAAACTGGAACTTTAATTGTGAACACACTGTGTGTGTGTGTGTGTGTGTGTGTGTGTGTGTGTTGCTGTCTGAATTGTCACACTCATCAAGATGGACATCAGATGCAGAGTTGCTGGACGATTCTTCTACTTTACATTTTGAATAACTTTTTGGCTACTTTATTCTTAACTTCGGCTGCTGTTTTTTTTTTTCTGTTAAGATTCTTGTACTGTGACTAGTTCCACTTTCCTGGCATCACCTTCTGGAGGAGTGTCAGCATGGTGATGAACTGATAAATCATACTCCCTACAGAAGTTTGTGTCGTACAGGACGAGAGCTGTTTTCCTGAAGGCATTCACAGATGCTTCCATTGTTACTGCTCAGTTGCAAGCTGCCCCAAATAACCTGGCTGTAATGGGGTGACAACATCACCTGGGTTACTTGCCAGCCATGTTTCTATCTCTCAGGCGTAGTAAGTTTTCAAGGGCCCCATAAATTCCAGATCAAGTGGCTGCATTTTGTGTGTCGAGTGAACTGGCAAACATACAGTATGAACACTGTTTTATGTGCTTTACCTGATACATTAGTGTTCAGTGTGGGAATAATGTCCATCAAGAATCAGGATGATAGGGTCCTCTGATGATTGTTTTACAGTGTTCACAAAATGATCAAACCACTAAGTAAAGTATGAACCTGCATTCAGCCACTTGGATGTCAAGCTGTTATTGATCATTCAGGTGCACAATCAGTCAATTTCTGCTTCATATTCTTCCGTGGGAAGATGATTAGTGGCAGAAAATAATGGCCAGCTGCTTCCATACAAGCCACAACTGTGATGAGATTTCTCCTTTCTGCTGATGTCAAGGCAGCAACTTGTCTCTTCCCTTTCATAGCAATAACCTTGCTGAACAGATGTCACCTCAGTTTCAGCAACATTGAAGGCTCAGTGTGCATTATGGTTGACTTCAGGTAGTGTAGATTCACAAATATCAAAAACATCTCACCACATTTTGTGGAGTAAAAGCTTTCAGTATTGCTGCTGTGAGACCCTGAGTAGTTCTCATTGGCAAACTAGAATGTCTCTTAAAGGAAAACTTGGAGCCATTTCTTTCCTGCTGAAGCTTTTCTGAACTGAAGGGACTCCTTGGCCTATTTGTTATAGGTAACTGGAAGGCCATAAGGCCATGCTTCGTATGTCCTTACATTTAACAGGATGAAAACATTCTTCCATTGCAAGGCAGTATTTCATAAGATCATCTTCAGTTGAGGTGACAAAACAGGCCTACCAAAATGAACCTCCATTAACTCCTCAGATGTAAGAATTTTATTCTTAAAGTGCCTTTCCAGCCTGTGTTTTGATCAGCAAAAAGTTTTAAGTCTTTTAAGTGCTCGATCTTGCTGTTCGTCACACATGTAATGGCACAAACCATGGCTTCTTTATCTCAGGTTTCCTTCTAGGTGCCAATGCCACCTACACAGAGTATGTGCAGTAATTAGGAATAGTCGCCATAACACTTAAACTGTTCTAATTTTATTTGATATATTATTTTTTATAAATACAATGAATTTAGTTCTTTAAATATGGAGGAATATTGATTATCTTATGAATGAAATGCTGCCAGAGTAAGAAGGTCCAGAAAACTTGCCTAGTTTCCACTTGCAGGACCATTCAAAGACTCCCCATTCATGGTATTTAAATAAAATAAAAGTAAACACAAATTTTATTATTTTACTATAATAAATGTAAAAAATGTTGTCTTTTTATTGTGTTATTGTATAAGCTATGTATAAGAAATTCTGGGAGGAGTAGTTCCCCAATATGCGATACGTACCTTAATATGCGACACTATCACATATTTGAAATCACGCCATGTTGCACAAACAAGTCTTGCTCTGCTAACAATGTTACTTTGAAAAAAACATAATTGTCAATAATTATAGGTAATTCCATCACAAAACCAACAATAAGAGTACAGTAATATCCACTTAACTCTGAACACAAATATTTACTTAGCACCAATGCCACAAAAACTTCCTACATTATAAATTTTATAATGGCCTCTACACACTCTGTCTAGCTCAACAATGATGTACTCGGCACTATGTCATCCTTGAACATGCTAGACTTTTTTTTTAAAAAATCTCCACCAGAGTTCAGCAAAGTAGAGGTACAGCACATTAGGGAAGTATTGCATAATAGGCACCTTAATGTCAAATGTATCTGTCAGCTCACATGACACTAGTTTTCATATTGTGTGGACCAATTATCTTTGAAGCTGACACCAACGCAATGGGACAACAGTCATAAACCTTATGAGTTAGTTAAACAAAACTGTTACTAAGTATAGTTTCATCACCATGACTTTATGCTTATTGTGTGTCACCATTAGAAATGGTCACATAGTCAGTTATTGTTTTATAGTGATGAAGTTTCTTGGATGTATGGATAGATGACACACTTAAATAGGTTATTTACAGGTAAAAGGTAATAAATAGTCTATGTAGCTTGTACTACACATTTGATGAACTGAGTACTGTGTTTCTTGTTGCAGAAATGCTTGTTCTTTTCTGTAAAAGGCTTAGAGTACCAGATGCAAACAGTGTACACTTATACATAATGATATGTGAACAAGTACTCTATGCAGTATCTATTTTTCATATTAACATAACCACTCATAGCCATGGTGTGTGTGTGTGTGTGTGTGTGTGTGTGTGTGTGAATAATTAGTATTATTTTATTAAATGTTTAATGTAATCCTTACATTTTGTAATTTTGTGACCTTCAAAATGTATGACAGTCTCATATTTGCATGTCATCACAGTTAGAGATTTCTCAGGTTCAATAAATAACCTTTTATTGTTTCTGGCTCTTTGGAGGGTTAAGGCCTTCAGAATAATACAGGACATAATTAAAATAATGAAGATGTGTGTGACCATGAAGTAATGTGTTGGGCTCCTGAGCCTCATGTGAAACTGTGATCCCTTGCAGAACTAATGATTAACTGTCAGCTGCTGACAGAGGGCTTCCATGTCAGACAATTCATTTTTAACAAGATAACACAGCAGTTAAAAGTCTGTCATTCTTGCAAGTGTTGAACTTTGAATTTATTTTTATATGCATTTCATGTGTAACATTGTGTACATGTTGATTTTTCTTATATTTATTATAATGTCCAGTGTATTAGTTTTTATATACATGTAATTCTATACTCTTTCAGTGTATGGAAGAACCCTGGAACATGATTTAAAAGATGACACCTCAGGACACTTCAAGCGTTTCCTTGTATCTCTCTGTATGGTGAGTACATTGGTAATATTTTAGAATGTGTCAATCAGTAATCTGCTTTTTGAATTTTGAGTTCACCATTGAAATAATTAAATGATCTTAAAAGTGAAAAGAATATGATGAGAAAATGACTGCTGACATAACTGTCAAAGACTTTGAGTACTTTCCATAATTGGAGTCATAAAAATATGCAGAAAGAGAAATCTCTATCACTGCTAATCATGTAGTTTATAATGAAGTTTAAAAAGTAACTGTAAGCTATTTAGATCACCCTCACAATTCATTATTCACAGCTGTGAATTGCGATAGTGATCTAGATAGGTTAGACTTAATTCTTGGAAATGCCCACAGGAGGAGCTAAAATATGGAGTGATATACTGTAACAATGTTCTTTGCCACAGCATTAACGCAACTATATTAAATAGTTCTTTAGAGTAGGTCATGTCTGAATAGGAACTGAGAGAGATAGTGCAATGGGAAGATATGAAACTCGTTTTTAGGAGGACTGCAGTTTCGTTGCCTAGATTTGGGTTTTCCAGGAATTGCATTGGGCAAATGCTGACATCGTTTCTTTGAAAATGGTACAACCAATTTCTTTTCCTATTCTTTTCCAATTGGAGCTTTTTCTCCATCTATAATGACCTTTCCATTGACAGAACATTAAATCCTGATCTTCTTTCCATTTTCGCAAGGAAACAGGAAAACCAACTATTGAAGTTTTTGGTAATTTTGACTGGATGTCTTGGGAAGAGGTGAAAGTGTCAGTCTGAACTGTTAAAAATCAAAAATAAGCATTAAATTGCACTGTGTTGCAAAGAAATTTGTCTGAGCAATGTATCCTTGTAGTGGGAGTTGGGCACCCACACGACACATACACAGAGACATAAAATTTTTTACTAGTCTCATTGTGACACTTTGAGAATAATAAGACTGGCATATAAATTAATTTTCAGCTCTGCGTGCACACTTTATGTTGTGTGGCAGAGGGTGTTTCTAGCACCACTGTGATTTTCCCATTTCTGTGATCCATTCACAAATGCTGGGTGGGAAAGAACCTATTGATAAACCTCCATAGGAGCTCTAATTTCTCTGATTATCTTGTTGCGGTCAGTTCGTGAGATGTAAGTGGGAGGAAGTAAAATGTTGCTTGACTCCTTTTGAATTGAAATGGTCACACTCAGAATATCAACAGTAAACGTATCTCTGGTACACAGTACCTATATTAAAATGTCTTGTGTTGAACATTTCTGTAATGCTCTTGTGCTTGGTAAACAATCCCATGATGAAATTTTCTGTTCTTCATTGGACTTCCTCACTCTTTTTTTTTTTTTTCAATCCTAGCTGGTAAGGGTTCAATACTGATGAATAATATCTAATAATCAGGCAAAAAAGTGGTGTGGACCCCCCCCCCCCCCCCCCCCTCCCAATGAATCTCAACCTGGCAGCTGCTTTTCTCACAATTAGTTTCATGTGGTCATTCCACTTTAGGTCACTTCAGACAGATACTCCTAGGTGTTTCGCAGTAGTTATTATTTTCATTCATTCTTTTGCCAATAGCGTAATGAAATAGTTACAGATCTCTTTGCCTATTTATGTGCAGTGCATAAAACTCATTTCCCTTACGAATAAATTGCCAGTCCCGTACCAGCTACCTATCTTCTGCAGGTCTTCTTGCAAAATGCTAGAGACTTCTGACTTTCCAACCTTCAATGGATGATAGCAATGTCCATGAAAAGCCTCATAGAGCTTCTGACGTTATCCACTAGATAACTTATCTTGGCCACCCCAGATAACTTTTTTGTCCAGAAGCAAAATAATAAATGTATCAAGGAAGTGTTGTTTAGCTACCATGAAAGCATTAACCAACACTATTACCATTCTTGTATCTTTGTTCGAGAGGAAGGTATGAACAGCAGTATGTATTTTTTTTTAAAACCGCCCTGTATTTTTAATTTCGTAATCTGCTTCCTCTCCTCAAGAAATGTTCAAAAACATATCATGTATTCACATAAACATAGCATTCAGCTTGGTAAGAAATAGAGGGAGGGATAGTGTGAGGGGGGGGGGAGGAAGGGGATGGGTGGAGCAGGTGGACAGAGAGGGAGGGGAGTGGAGGAGGTACGGGGGTGGAAGAGGTGGAGATGGACTACAAGAAAATTAGAACGAGCACATACCCATGCAGTGCTGGGTAGTTGGTAGCATATCATGTCAGGGGCTCAGCATTCCTTTGCTGGGTACAGGCATGGTGATCCTAGGGTTCCTGAGCTGGGGACTGGTAAATGCCACCAGTCCTCTGTCACTGTAAGCTCTGGGCATGCTTCAGCAACCACCATGCATCATGGCAGTGGAATGTTGTGTGTCTCAGGGAATGGGGGTCATGGCTTGACCGCCTGGATTGCGAGGATGGAATAAGCCTCCATAAAAAACCCTTGATCTCAAGGTGTGTTGCACACTGGTGGGGTGGAACAGTTGTCGCTGGCAACGTTTTGGAAAACTGCCACACATCAGTTGTATAAGGCTTACACAGGCATGTGGGGCTCTGTCTGAGTGGACACTTATTTCCCTGTCTACTCATGGGACCAGCATGGATCCTTCGAAATCTTCTCTTCCTCCTTCCAGAGGAAAGGGTGGGCTGCTGGTGGATACCAGCACTCATTCAAACTAGAGGGCTTGCGTAGCCAGTGCTCCAGACTTCAGAATTACACAGACATTGTCAGTATTGAGTAACAGAAGGTATACTGGTGGCCAGCATTTATTTCTTATAACCAAATGGAAAGAGAGGAGGTTTGAGAAAGTGTGACCTTTGAACAAACAAAAAGGTTTAGAGGGAATTGATGGAAGTTTAAAACCTGTCAAACGCTTGTCAAATGGCCCCCTGCTGGTAGAAACATCTAATTCCTAACAAGTGAAGAACATTCAGGTAGCTCAGTGCTTTGGGCAGTATGCAATAGAAAGGGAACTGCACAACACTGTGAAATATAGCAAAGGTGTTGTGACTTGCGGGGCTCTGGTTGACATTCCCCAAGAAGAAGTAAAAGCTGAGTGGTCCCAGCAGGTGTCATTGATGTACATAACATAATGAAATGGGTGGATGGTTATCTTGTGAAACTGGACTCATTGATACTGACTTTCAGCAGCACAAAGCTTCCGGAGCACGTTAAGGCTGGTTTCCTCCCACCTCACCATGTAGCCTTATTTTCCTAACCCAATGCGCTGTTATACATGCCAGTGCTTTGGGCACACCACCTCAGATTTTAAGAGAGCAGCAACTTGGAAATGTGATAAGGTTGTCCATGAAGGTGCTGGTTGTTCATCTCCAAAGTGCTCTGACGATCACCCTGTCTGGATTAGGGACTGCAGTGTCTTTCTTGAAGAAAAGAAGATACAGAAAATTAAGACAAATAAAGATATCTCATATGGAGAGGCCAGAAATATTGATAAAGCCATGAAACCCCCAGAGTTTGCTACCTCCTTTTCGTCTGCTCTTAAACAACCAGTTCAGAAGGCCAATGCAGCTACCCAAATGGAGGATGCTAGTGTCAGCACTAGCACCTGTATTTGCCAGTGCACTTGTGCCACCGCGATTCCTTCAAAGCCTACCCTTCCTCCCAAAACATCAGTCAAGTCTGTTGTCGCTAATGTCGTAGAGCTCCCTGCTCCTCCAAAAATTTAGTTTGTCCACAGGTCTTGTCCAGTGGTCTCACTACCACTGCCCCGGTTTTGGCTCTGAAGTATACCCAGGACAAAAAAATCAAAAGCCAAGTATCCAACACCAACGGAGTTGGGGAAATAAACAGTTAGGCAATGTTAATGTCATACTATCTGGCATCACTCTGGACTCTGGTGGAACTAATGGACCTTGATGTCGAACTGGGGCAATCATCTTGCCCCAAGATTGAGGCCCCACCCATTACGGGCTCCCTTCTCCAGTGGAAAGACAGGGTGAAAGTGCAGCCCTAGTGATAGATGGCTCCCGTATTACAGTGGAACTTTAGTGGGTTCAGAACCCATATAGAACTAAAACTGCTAGTGTAGGAATGCCCCCTATGCCTGTGTTTGCAGGAAACACATTTTAAAGCCACTGACACCTCTATGCTATGTGGCTATATCCTTCACCGAAAGGACGACTTGACTGGGGACAGAGCTGTGTTTGTCAGTAACGTGCACCCCTCCACTGCTCTCTCCCTGGCTGTTGACCTGCAAGCAGTTGCTGTCAAAATTCATGGTGTCAGATGATCACTGTTTGCTCTCTGTATCTACCTCCACAAGATGTAAAAGACTGTGAGGCTCTCGTAGATCTTGTGGGACAACTCCCACGACCATTTCTTCTGTTGGGAGACTTCAGTGCCCATCGTGTCTTGTGGAGCTCGACCTCTACTTGCCTTGGGGGCCAGATTTTGGAGAGCCTCATGATGTCTAATGAGCTGTGCATACTCAACACAGGTACTCCCTCATTTCTGCACTGCTAGTGGGTCATTTTCAGCCATCGACCTCTCTTTCTGCTCTCCAGCCCTCTGACTGTTCAATGGGAGGTCATTGATGACCTTCATTCCAGTGACTGCTTCCCACTCCTCATTCATCTACTGGATGGAGCACTACCTGAAGAGAAGCCGCCAAGATGGATGGTCGGCAGCACTAACTGGGTGCTGTTCAGCCAGCTGGCTGTGTTTGAACATTGCAACAGCATCCAGAAATGGATGGACCACATCACATGACTGATCCATGATGCCACTGACTTATCCATCCCAAAGTCCTCGGGTCATCTTGAGAGGTGACATGTACCTTGGTTGACAGGTGAGTGCTGTTCAGTCGTGTGGGACAGGTGTACGGCTCTTCAACATGTTAAATGCCACACTACAGCAGAGTCACAAAAGCCAAGGCTTTATGCATAATTAAGGAGAGCAAGAAAAGGTCATGGCAAGCATTCCTGGACTCTGTCAACCATTCCACTTGTTCTACGAAAATGAGAAGACTTCAGGCGGCTTTCTGGTAAATGCAGTTGTTTATCAATAACAGCACCTGGAGCCATCTCTCAGATGCTGGCGGAGAATTTTGCAAAAACTGCTGCTAATGCCAGCCAGGATCAGCGTTTTGTCACTACGGTGATACTGTAGAGAGGGGAAAATTGCACTTCAGATCCAACAATTCTGAGACTCGTGATACTGCACGGCTCTGTTGGTTGCTCTGTCATTTTCCCAGATTGTGTCCTCAAGGTCCACCTGCATCAAGAATTTACTGTCTTTGACACAGGAATATATGCAATCTTGCGACACTGGAGCAGATGAGATGGTCTTCCAGTGCTAAATTCGTCTGTTCTGATTCCTTGAGTTCGCTTCACTGTCTCCAACATTTGTACCCAGTGGGTCAAGTAATCCAGGACGCCCTTTGCCAACTACAACAGGTGGGGAAGGTGTCATTCTGCTGCATACCAGGACACATGGGTCTTGCAGGGAACAAAAGGGCAGATCTAGCAGCCAAGGAGGCGTGTAGTGATCCTCAATCATTTCAGTGTACCATCCCCCTGCATGCTATCACCTCACTGTTGAGGTACAAAGTCATGTGTCAATGGGAAGACGAGTGGCTGGAAGTGACAGACAATAAGTTCTGTGTAGTAATGCCCACAACTCGACTGTGGCGTACATCTTTCCAGCCTTCTTACTAGTCTTCCGAGAGGGCCCTCCAATGTGTGGTGCTTGAGCCATGCAGATAAGTGTGTGCCACATTTTATTGCACTGTGTTTTATTTTCCAACCAGTGGGCTGTGGCGGATTTTGCTGATGGATCTGCACTCTATTTTATGTAACGTCCAAACAAATGTGGTTCAAGTTTTAAAGTTTTGTGGATTGTCCATCATTTTTCCCAAGATTTTAGGGAGATAGTTTTAATGTATCAACAGGGTGACTTGCTCACCCAAGTTTTTTTGTAAGTGGTCAGCCAGTCACATTTCCCTGTGCTTTCCTTTAGCTCTTCTGTGTTTTGTTTTCTCTGAGTTTTAATTTCATCTACAGCTTCTTTCCCTCTTTCTAAGTTGTTTCAGCACATGTGAAGTGATGACCCTGTGGTAATTTAGAGTGCACGAGTGTGCAACAGTTTTAGAGTTTATCTCCACATCAGTTTTTTAATGAGTGTAAGGGTGCTGATGACCTCGGCATTGAATGCTCATAAGATCCAAACACACACGCTAGCATATCATTAAAACATTCAAAGCATTAAAATTCGGAGCACCACGGGCAGTGAGTGAAGGCTCATATGTCACAATCACAGTTTCTAGTGTGATTGTAACTAGGAAAAGCAACCTCATTAATGCTGCTAAATACCTCACCATCTGGTGATAATTTTGCCACAAACCAAGCAGATCAAACCATTTGCTCAAAAGCTGGAACCAACAACTGATTATGAATCTAAGTTTTTATTTTATTTATTGCATCACTTCTACTTGTGATTTCCATTTGCTGTGCGATGAGAACAGGGCACTTTTGTTGTGAATGAACATAATGCTTCACTTGTCAGTATAATCATATGTTGTAGGCTTGACAAAACAGCATACACTTCAGTGGAATTACTTTTAATGAACAAGGTGATATTATGGTTTCATGAATAACCAGTCTATTGTATAAGGAGAGCGAGCTTTGCCGATCCTGCAAGTCAACAATGTACAGAAACAGCTCCATTTTTACATAAAGTAGAAAACTTTTTCCAAAATTTGATGATGAATTTCTTTGTTTTAGTTGGCCTACAGCTATTTCTTTAACTTTCTCACCTCAAAACAGTGTTGTCTTACGAGAGATGTGATACCCACATTCTGTTCAATGCTTACTTACAATGAAATCGAGGGTGAATTGAGGAATTTTAGTGGAAGTTTAAAGTTGAAACAATCTTGCTATTCCCAATAATTCATCAAATGTGCACTTGTCTTGGGTACTTATGTATTTGGTGACAAGGCACTGTCAAATTCCATTTTTCCTTTTGAAAGAATTGGTCCCGGTGTTTAAGGCTTTGTATTCAAAACTTCCCCCAGAAATGAGGCTGCTGCCCACTGTTACTTTGGTTGTGTAGTAACTGCACATCCATTGTTTCTAGCCTCTGTAAAAAAAAAAATGGCTAATTTTATATTTAGCTCTAGTGGATCCTCTGCTTGTCACTTCAGTCCTCCATTGCGATAGTTGTTTTGTACTGACAAGCATGCACAGTTGCAAACAGCCCAATGGTTGGAAAACAGCTACCAACAGTTTTTGTTCTTCTCCAAGAAGTCAGCAGCAAAGGCAGTGCTCAAGTAAAACAATAATGTGTACACAACCACCACAAAAGTGGGAAAGCCCACAAAAGATACCAATCATCAGGTTTTGGACTAAGTTTTCTGACCATATGGAAAAGTTGAGGCATTTCTGTATATTATTCGCGTGTGGATTGGGCAAAGCTATCCTGCCTCACACGATGGCCTGGTTGCCCATAAAAACAGAATATTGAAGTGTTAATTAAAAGCAATTCTGCTGAAGTCTAGGCTGTTCTCTCAACCTTACAATACATACTTTCACTGACAGGTGAAGAATTAAATTCACCCATTACAGATGTGCCATTTGTCATTGCACAGAAAATGTAAATCACAAATGGAAGTAATGTAACTGATGCCTGGATCCTTAATTGATTGAAGGCTCCAGCTTTCAAGAAAATTCGCAGGTGTGTTTGGTTTACCACAAAAATTGTCGCCATATCGCAAGGTACTTAGCAATGTTAACATGGTTCCTTTTCCTAACAATATTCGCACCAAAAATGTGACTGTGGCATATATGCCTTCATGCATTGCTTGTGGAGCTCTTAATTTTTTAGTCTTTCAATGTTTTTATGGTATATATCACCCTCAGGAATGCAGTGGCTTTCTTGAAGTATAAGCGCAAAAAATCACAGCAAAAATTGAAATGCCAGAATTTACATATTTGCCATGTTCAATTACTGTTAACTGTGTAAGGTTATGTAGGATTTGTGGTGTTGAAATCTACTTTTAATAAGAAATGACATGCTTATTTCTTTTGTCACTAAGAGGATATACATCTGGAGAAGGGGAGAGGCAACCACAGGAACCAAAAGTACAGCACATGGAAATCTAACTCGTGGCTTGGGTATGCAGAAAAGGAGTGTGGTAACAGGACAAGTGCTGGTGTATAGGAGAGAGCTGTGCCTCTGAGCAGTCCCTTGTGTGATCGTGCCAGAAGCATCACACGCTCCGTACACCACCCCATTGGCCAACAAGGTTGAACAACATTCACAAAAAATATCCCTTGTGCAGCACCTCGCACTGTAAAAACTGTTAACACATTAACATCTCCTGCTGAAGGCAAAGGAACATTTGAGTAGCAGTTATAGTTTACAAGAATTTGTTGCTATGGTCACTGACAGAAATGTACATAATTCTGGAAGTAATTCTCATGCATTTCTTGGTGTAAGTGTACATCTACATCTACATACATACTTGGCAAACCACTGCATGGTGCACAGTGGAGTGTACTTTGTAACACTGCTGGTCATTTCTTTTCTCATTCCACCCACAAATTGAGTGAAGGGAAAAAGACTGTCTGTATTCTCCCATACAAGCCCTAATTTCTCTTATCTTTCCTTTGTGGCATTTATTCGAAATGAATGTTAATGGCAGTAGAATCATTCTACAGTCAGCTTCAAATGCCATGTCACTAAATTTTCTCACCAATGTTCATCAAAAAGACTTGGTGCACATCAGAATAATTTGGTTGCACAGGCTTAAAAATTTTATTTAACGTCCACCTGGTGAGCCTGGAATGGAATAAGTCAGAGCTGAACCAGACAGAAATGCATACAGTGCTGTACTGCTTAGCAAGACACTGTAAGAAAGCACTTAGTGACTCCGCATCTGAGCACTGCTACAAAGGCAAACATTGACAGACTGAGCTTGATGGCCTGCAATCATTATTGAAATTACCAGAGTGAGGTAAGAAGTGCTGACGGGTCTGATAAATGTGGACAAATATACTCATGTGTCCAGAGCCTCAATGTTGTAGGCGAGGCTCAGACTCTATAAATAGTGCAGCTTTTGGAGCACAAGAACGCATCCTGTCATACTACCATTCTGTTCTTTTCTAAGAACCAAAGGGAATGGTGGTCTAATGAGTTTCTGAGAAATCACGATGAACTGTTTGATTGTGGCCAGCCTGCTACCTGCTTGCCAACTTGCACACTGAGGCAGCCAACAGTGATCAGTGATGCATACCATAGCCGTGTCCAGCCAGTGCTGCCTACTGGGTCATCGCCAATGAGAAGGCCGGTGTGCAACCTACCCCCCCCCCCCCCCCCCCACCCCCCACCCGTTCAGTCATTGGGGTTGATCTACAAACTGCCATCTTCACACAGACCAGCCATGGTGCATCTGTGCACCCTCCTGGCCAACTCGAGAGCATCTGCTGCAGCCTTGGTTGATCCATACTGGGTGACCAGAGCTTCTCTGCACAACAACCAGCATCTGGGACCACAGTTCGTAGATTCCACATAAGTGCATGACAGAGCTGTGTTTGAGAGCGCTGAGACGGTAGCCAATCTGGGTCACTGCAATACATCTGGCAGGTTACACCCAACTCGCCCGCTATTGTCAGCAGCACCACACACATCCGAGCCACTGACCTGTGGCTGTGATGTCACAACATGCTGGCAGGGCGTCAGCATTCCTTCGTGGGACGTGCACCCATGTCCCGCCACTACCTGCAGCTTTGAAGAAGCCATACCTTTGTAAATTTTGCTCGATCAGTAAATGTATTTACAGATGATGCCATGTGACTGACACCTCCAGGCATGCACTGGACAAATCCCCCTTGCACTTTAATAGACCTTATCATTACAGTGCAATCTGTAGCTCTGATAGACTTCGTCGGTGTCGGAACGTGGTTCTGGGTCACTATAGAATGTTACTTTCATGCCAGGGATTTCCATTTGAATTCCCAAAATACTCGTATGATGATTGAACATGCTAGTAACAAATCTAGCAGCCCACCTTTTGAACTGTTTAGATGTTTTTCTTTAATTTGACCTGGTGGGGATCCAGACAGTCGAGCAGTATTCAAGAATGTCACACTGGTGTTCTATATGCGCTCTCTCTACAGATTGCAAAAAAATTAAGCTAAAATTCTCCTAATAAACCAGAGTCGACCATTTGCATTCGCTATTATAGTCCTTACAAGCTCGTTTGATTTCATATCGCTTCCCAATGTTATGCCTAGATATTCAATCAGTGTGATGTTGAGCAGCACTGTAGTCAAACATTACGGGATTGTTTTTTCCTATTCATTTGCATTAACTTGCAGGTTTCTACTTTTGTAACTAGCTGCTTTTCATTATAAAAACTAGAAACTAGTCGCTCAACAGCAATACTTCCCCATAAACTACACCGTCATCAATAAAGTCAGAGATTGCTACTCACCCTCTCCTTCAGATCATTTATGTCAACAGAGAATAATACTGGTCGTATCACACTTTCCTATGTCACTCCTGAAAATACTCCTGTCTCTGATGAACACCCTCTGTCTAGAGCAACATACTAGGTTCTACTACTTTAGAAGTCTTTGAGCCACTCACATACCTGGGATCCTATTCTGTATGCTCATACCTTCATTAACAGTCTGCAGTGGGGCACCATGTCAAATGCTTTTCAGATCTCGAAATGTGGAATCTGCCTGTTGCTCTTAGGCCATAGTTCGCAGGATATTTTGAGAAAAGGGCTATCTGATTTTCAGACAAGCAATGCTTTCCAAATCCTTGCCACCTACTGCCAGGTATTCCATAACAGCGACCTCAGTAGTCATTAGACATCGTAAGAGAGCAGAATGGGGCACTCTGTGGAACTCGTGAACTTTGAATGTCGTCATGTTATTAGGTGTCACTGGTGTCGTACATCTGTACGTGAGATTTCCACACTTCTAAACATCCCTAGGTCCACTGTTTCCGATGTGATAGTGAAGTGGAAATGCGAAAGGACACATACAACACAAAAGTGTACAGGTCGACCTCGTCTGTTGACTGACTGACACCGCCGACAGTTGAAGAGGGTCATAATGTGTAATAGACAGACATCTATCCAGTCAATCACACAGGAACTCCAAACTGCATCAGGATCCACTGCAAGTACTATGACAGTTAGGAGGGAGGTGAGAAAACTTGGATTTCACCGTCGAGCGGGTGCTCATAAGCTGTACATCACGCCAGTAAATGCCAAATGACGCCTCGCTTGGTGTAAGGAGCATAAACATTGGATGATGGAACAGTGGTAAAACGTTGTGTGGCATGATGAATCACGGTACACAATGTGGCGATATGATGGCTGGGTGTGGGTATGGCGAATGCCCGGTGAACATCATCTGCCAGCATGTGTAGTGGAAACAGTAAAATTCGGAGGCAGTGGTGTTATGTTGTGATCGTGTTTTTCATGGATGGGGCTTGCACCCCTTGTAGTTCTGCATGGCACTATCACAGCACAGGCCTACATTTATGTTTTAAGCACGTTCTTGCTTCCCACTGTTGAAGAGCAATTCGGGGAATGCACGACCTGAAGCAGAGTGGTTACATGACAATAACATCCCTGTAATGACTGTCCTGACTTGAATCCTATAGAACACCTTTGGAATGTTTTGGAACGCCGACTTCGTGCCAGGCCTCACCGACGAACATTGATATCTCTCATCAGTGTACTACTCCATGAAGAATGGGCTGCCATTCCCCAAGAAACCTTCCAGCACCTGACTGAACGTATGCCTGTGAGAGTGGACACAGTCATCAAGGCTAAGCATGGGGAACACCATATTGAATTCCAGCGTTACCAATGGAGGGCGCCACGAACTTTTAATTCATTTTCAGCCAGGTGTCCGGATACTTTTGATCACATAGTGTATACAGGAGTCAACTACACTTTTTGCCAGTCTCTCGGGATGCTGTGCTGGGCAAGAGATTAGTGATAAATGCAAGCTAAATAAGAGACCAGTGCTGTAGACTACTCTTCATAAACCTGAATTGTGATTCCATCTGGACCTGACAACTTTCTTGTTTTCAACTCTTTCAGTTGCTTCTCTACACCAGGGCCCCCTATTACTAAATCCTTCTTATGGGAATTTATGTGTTAGTCAAATTAAGGTATGTTTGTACCATTCTCCTGTGTGAACAATTTCTTAAACATGAAATTGAAAACTTCAGGTTTCCTTTTGCTACCTTCGATTGCCACACCAGGCTGGTCAACAAGTGAATGGATAGAATCCTTATAACCGCTTAGCTGTTTTACAAGGGACTAGAATTTTGTCGGGTTTTCAGCAAGCTCTTTTGCTAAGTTATGATGGTGGTAGTTGTTGCATGCCTCGCACATTATCTCTTAACAGACGCATGAAACTCTACTTACTTTTGCCTATCGTCATTTGTGCGTTGTCTTTTGAACTGAGAGTGCAGCAGCCTTTGCTTCATCAGCATTTCCCGAATTTTGTTATTAAATCACAATGGGTCTTTCCAGTGCTTAATCTGCTGACTCGGTACATACTTCTCCAGAGCGTGATTTACAATGTGCTTAAACTTTGCCTGTAATTCCTCCACATTCATCATACTTGTACTCATTCATTGTCTAAGTGATATGCTAACAACTGCTTATCTGCTCTTTGTAGCAAAAGTGTTGTCCTGGCTGTATTGGTAGTTTTATTAACTTTTGTAACCACCATTGCTATGATATCATGATCACTGATCCTTGTCTTATACTGACACCACTCATAAGGTCAGGCCTATTTGTAGCTAGAAGTTTCATAAATCGGCAGTAGAAACCACCACAGTGTCAACAAAGCCTTTGTTTGAGACACTCCACTTGCCTCCAAAGCAGAGGACCATGATCAACTCTGGAAACAATGACTCAGATTGCGAGTGTTGTGCTTGTGCCCCATGTGCCCCATGTGCAAAGCCACAAATCATCACCACTTCTGCCATCCACTCATCGCCATACCCACTTCTTTCCATTCGAGCTCCTCCCCCTCCTGCTCCCAGCTATTTTCCCAATGCCATTTTTGTTTACAAAATATGACAGTATACAGTACATGCAATGTGTTACAGCAGTGGAAGGGACCTCTAACCACAAGAGACAGTGCCACAAGTTCCTCCAAAAAATCATAACACAACACACAGACGCATGTCATACTAACAAATGTAAATCCACCTGATGATGGAGGTTTAAACCTTTGAAACACGTTGTGGAGATAAAACAACAATGACTGGTAACAGTAAACTTGTAGTTTCATTTAATGTCAATAACAGTCATGGTAAAGCCTAACAAAAAATGTTCGCATTAGGAGAACAGTTCTCTCTCTGCTGTTACTTTTGCTTCCTCGTTCTTCCCCTCCCTGGCCATCACATAAGTTTCGTGAAGTTGATGTACTTAGTAAGATACACTCTGGTTCCCTACTGATTAAAACCTCTTCTGCATGTCAGTCGGCTTTCCTTTGTGCTTGAGAGTGCTTAGAAGACATGCTGGTGAGCATTACTCCACTCTGCTCTGATATGGCTCTACACAGTATTGGTCCAGTCCCACCTAGATTATTTGAGTCTCACATACGGCTTGGGATAACCTTCAGCATTACAGGTGCTGGACTCAATACACCATTGTGGGTGACAACTGGAGACTGGTCCCTTTCGGAATAGCTGTGTGATCAGCCTCCTAGTGGAGGCAGGGGTTCCACCATTGCAGGTTCTGCACAAACAGTTAATTGCTTGTGTGTTATGCTTCCACAGATCTCCAGAGCACCCAAAGTACCATCTCCTCTTTCTAGATAAGGAGATTCACTACCTGCAATGGTGGCCCAGGTCTGGGGTTAGGATTGCCATCCACCTTCAGTCCTTTTTTTTTTTCTTCTGAACTCCAGTTTTCCCCTGTCCACACGTCTGTCCTTGACCTATCATGAGGTTCAAAAGACTCGGCTCATGCTGAAGGCCCCTGTCACCAAATTTTCTCCATTATCAGTGTGTTTTGGGGTTTGGAAGTAGTCTATACTGATGGCTCAATGGTTGACAGTCTTGCTGGCTTTGCTTATGTTCATGCGGGATGCAATGAACTCTGCTGCTTGTCAGACAGCTGCAGTGTTTCTGCTGTGGAGTTGGTAGCTATCTCTCATGCTCCTGAGCATATCCGTTCCTGCACAAGCGAGTCCTTCCTCATCTGTTGTGACTCTTTTAGCTGTTTACAAGACCTTAACCAATGTTACCCTTGCCATCCCATGGTCCTGACTATCCAGGGTTCACTTTTCTCACTCAAACAATTTGGACACTCGGTGGTCTTCATCTGAACTCCAGGTCACATTGGGATTCTGGGAAATGAACTAGCTGACAGGTTGGTCAAATTGGCTACTGGCAAGCCACTTATTGAGACTGGTATTCTGAAATTGGGCCTTGGATTGGTATTATTCCATTAAGTTCTAAGTGTTTGGAATATGGAATGGTATACTCCCTTTGCCAAACTGTGGGGGTAAAGGAGACCACAGATTTGTGGAGGTCCTCCATGCGGGCATCTCGCAAGAACTTCTTTGTCCTTTGCTGGCTTCGCATTTGCCACTCCTCCATCATGAGCATCTGCAGGACCTTTATTTATCAGTTTTGATGACTGGAAGCTATTTTGAATGCCAAAGGTTTTCCTACACCATATTAGGCTTGGTAACATGGTTTGGTTTTGGCATTCCCATATTTTTGTCCACCCCCAGTACATCTTCTTATACAAAACTGAAGTATTTCTGGAAAAGACTGTACACCAGTAAAAACAATACAATTCACACTGAAAGATTGTTTGGAAGAAAAAGCAAACTAAAGAAATTTAAAGATTATGCAGTGCAGTTATTGTCAAGATATACATGTTTTAAAGTCTTCGCATCAATCATCTAGGGGTGATAGAATGCCATGGGGAATGACTTTTGTTAGAGACAAAATGTTCACCAGTGCTTCCCAGTGACACTAGCATCTTTTAATACTGGTTGTGCCCCTGAGAGGTGTTCATATGCATTGTGTGTTGCCTATAAACCATTCATCTGCCCCATATGAAGGGGGATAGGCAGAGTTCCTGGTTCACTTCTAAAATATTTTTCTCCTCTAGAGACACTAATTCCTAAGGTTTTCTTCTTGAAAATAACTCTGGTGGTTTACTGGCATAGGTAGTATGCAAATGCAGCACACCTGTTCAGTAGACCCTGATAGTTCGGTGATATTTCGCTGTCCCAGGGCCGATGAGATTAACAAAAAGATACTTAACACAGCCAGACAGTGCCGGCAAACATTTTGTCTCTAACAAAGGTTGCTCCCCCTGACATGATCTATCACCCCTAGATGATTTTTTTTGAAAGACTGTGAAACATTCTGTATAAATGAAATCCGTTATTTGAAGATAAGACATGAAATGGATAACCCCATTGCTGGTCTTGAATCCAATTTGTATTCTGACACAGTGGCATCTGAATGCAGTAGACTGAAGTGCAGTGGTATGTAAATACTAATTGATTCAATAATTGACACTCAAAAATTAAAATATTCCATAACACAGCAGGTGTAGTAATCTGCAAGAATGAAACTAGGAGATAGAAAATTTCAGGGTACACACACAAGAATGAAAGAACTGATTCAGTTTGAAGTCTGTGCTACTATAATGCTTAATGAGAAATTGCCAAATATTGATTTTTTTATTTGTATTTATTTTGAAATCTTGGCCGTTGCTCTTAGAAATCAATCCTTTGTTTATAATATCCTTTCTCATTTCATTAAACAGGCAAACAGGGATGAAAATACAGATGTGGATGAGACAGCAGCCCAACAAGATGCAAACGCACTTTTTGAAGCAGGTATTTTTGCTTGAAATCATGAGTAATTGAAGATTTTTTTTTTTAGTTAAAAAATGGAAAATAAGATGTACTTCCCTACTTTGTATTTTACATCATATCAATCTGTACAGCTGTTTGCATTTCAATATTTGTCATGCCCAACAGCAGAAAGCCTTATCATGCCATGAGTTCAAATTAGATCAGATTTTGCCACTATTGCTGTAATCAGTGAAATTTTCTGAACGTATCTAAAAGAATGGTGTATATATTTGCGCTTCATTTGAACTCAGTCACTAACAATAAATGAGGGAGAATATAGATGAATATACAACCCAAGTTATGGATTTAATTGAAATATAAATTTCCTGCTCATCAGAAAAGTGTATAAGAAATTTACTGTTATTTTAAAATGTGATGGCAGCAGAGTCAAATGAAATGAGTAATGTTAATTTAGAAATTCTTACATTAGATGTGTAAATGTAACCATGCTCCCTCTCCCAAAGAGCCAATATTCTTTGAGATGTAGTTTGTCATATACTACTAAGTGAAATGCTGTTTGTATTGTGCCAGACATGTTACACTTCTTTATAATATATATGATACATGTTTGGTTTTGTATCTAATAATTGCATTATATGATAATTACATATGTTATTAAATTGCTGTTGTTTACTATTATCTTGTTGTTAGATGAGAAACAACTTATAACACAAGTTTTGTAAGGTTAAAGTACTATTTATTTCTGCTTACTTTTTGTGATTTTACTAGTGCCACCATGGAGATGTACTTAGTTGGTCTGCAAACCCAAACGCTTCACAAATAAAAAGAAACACAATGTGTATTGTGCAAGACAAGCAGCCTTTCACTTAGTTGCATTAGACAAACCACATCTCAAAGAACATGGGGGGGGGGGGGGGGGGTTGGACATCAAACAGCAGGCCGACTTGGAGCAGGAGAAGCATCCCAGGACATTTTAATTTCCACTGTCTATACTTTTACAAATAAATTCACAGAACTTTGTCAGCATGACCAGGAAGGGTTTAGGATTCACACTCATAGCAGTGGAAGTTAAAAAAACACAATAAAATATTTTTCCTTACATGCGAAATTTCATCATTTTTTTCACTTACTGTTGGCTGCTGCTATAGGTACACTTTTCTTCATGAGTAAGAGAGATTCTTCAATGAATTCTGCATAGCATACAAACCATACTTACAGGTGTATGAAACTCTAGAATTTTCCAAATCTATTAAAAACTGTGGTAAAAATTGAGATAATTAACTATAAAATTTGAGTTTTTTGTAAACATGAAGTTTAAAATGTAACACCTCATTCATTTTTTCGTAAACTGAATAAATTCTAGAGTTACTTACTCCTGTAAGTATGGTTTGTATGCTGTGCAAAATTCATCAAAGAATCTCTTATTTATGAAGAAAAGTGTACCAATAGCAACAAATGCAGCAAATAGTAAGTGGAAAAAATGATGAAATTGCACATGTAAAAAAAATTATTTCGTTATGTTTTGAACTTCCACTGCTAAAAGTGAGATTCCTGAATCCTTCCTGGTCATGCTGACAAAGTTTTATGAATTCATTTGTAAAAGTATAGATAGTGGAAATTGGAACGTCCTGCGGTGCCTCTCCTGCTCCAAGTTGACCCGTTTGGCATCCTACCCCTGGTAAACAACATTGTGAATTGTGCTTTGTTAGTCTCATATCATACATATCCTAAATCGGATGATTCAGGTACAGAAGACACATCAAAATTGTGGTAAAATTTCATCATAACCAGAACAGCTGATGTTCATAACAGCATCCTAATGATAATAGTTTTGTTATATGTACGTACAATTAAAAAAATCTATCTTGAAATTTCCCCTTACTCAAATTATCATTTCATCTGTAGCGGTTCCACCTGCTTTGTTTCTTCGTTTGTTGCTCTCGGTGTCAATGTACTGCGTTGCTACACTGGCTGAAAAATGGGGTTTGTAATTTGGACGCTGACTACAGTAAATGATGTAGCCTACAGGTGCACAGCTGTGTTTCGCTTGACTTTTACTTTCACTTTGCACAATCCCCCAGTAATACTCAGTTATATAAATATGACCAGTGCACTATTGTTTAAACTTTCCATAAGCCTCGTTAATAGTTTGCAGGGGAACCTCAACATGCTGCTACAATATTTCAAAGTTTAATTTACAGAAATTACAATTAAAACTTAACTCATTAAATTAACTAAAAATATAGAAAAATTGCATCTTTTTAACAGTTTCTTCTACTACAAGGGGTAAGCCGAATTATTTGTTTAAATGATGAAATTAACAAATATAGTCATGCAAACAATACTTTTGATGAAACTGTCAATTACTTTGGAATTAATTAAGAGCTGGCTTTGCTAACATGCTTTTGAATAGAGCCAAATAGATCCTAGCATTTCGTCTTCCAAATGTTTGTAATTAGTGCAGAATTTATATTTGTTCATATGTCAACAATAGAATTTAAGTTACAAAACAGTTACTGATTTCACTCTATAACAAAAGATACTAACTAGGAATAATTGAAATAAATTAGAAAATCAACTACATGCATAAAACTAAGCAGAAAATTAGATCTGGTGCTACATTCTTTAAAACTGAGGGCCAACCTTACTCTTTTATGAAAATGCAGATTATATTCATGTATGCCAATGGGGTAAATAGTTAAAAGTAACAAAACAAGTTTAAAGAGGGAGATGGCAAAACAAGAGGGGAATTAAAATTATCCCAGCTTGCTTCGTCACAAACCACCTCTGAATTCTTCTACCGAATAGAAGCATTTCTCCACAGAATTTGCTGTAGCCTTGTTTTAAAAAATTCTTACTTCATATTGAATGTGTTTTTGCTCATGAATTTGTTATACATGGTGGTCAGAAACAGTCTGAAAAGCTTGTAAATATGTTGTAGGGGAGGTTGTGCTGAGAAATAACTTTAAAGGAAAAAATTTGATATATTGTGTCCTTTCTGAGTTATTAAGCATTGAAGTTAGCCAATCAGGTTGTTGCACATGCAAATTAAAGCAACCTGCCAGGTAAAATTAGTGCTCATTGTTCTCCTTGCATAACTAATAGTGTAAGAGACTGCTCAGTGTTTGGCTTGGGTTAAATCCTCACCACCATCCCATGTCCAATTTTTTTTATCACTCTCTTGTTCGCTTTTAGGAAGCCAAACAGAGACCATGTTTGGTGACACTCTTTATTCCTTGTGTTGTATGTGTGAGTTAATGATTCTTCTTAAAAAAATTTTTGTCTGCTGCATAGGAAGATTATAATTTTGTAAATGTATATGGAGGGAACAGCTATACTTTGCAGTTTCCAAACTAGTGGATGAAAATATTCTTTTTGTTGTGCCATACACATGTATCCGACAGCATTCTTCTGCAATTTCTGTAGTTGAGATAAATTATATGTACTTCCCCAAGGCAATATACCATACCTAATGACCTAACAACAAATTGAAAATAACTAAGATTGCTATTTTTTTGTACTCCTGCCATTAGAACTTGTTTGTATTTGCATTGAAAGCGCAAAACTGCTTAGGTTATTTGATAGGAAGTCAATATGTGTATTCCAGCTTAGGTTCTTGCCCACATTTAGTCTAAAGAATTTGAGTGTGTCAACTTCTTCCATTAGGTGGTTCGTGTGTTGTATTTTAAGTTCCACACGTTTCGAATGTTTGGTTTTGAAATGTTCCATATAGCTTTTTATAATGTTTAGTTTCAACTCACTTAACTGCAAGTAGTTTTTTAGGATATCCAGTGGGCTGACAATAGAGCCCAATCATTCCTGCACCATCATTCCACCCAACCCCTGCCCTGGGGGCTCACGGTTCTGTCTTCAGTTCGTGTGTGGCACACAAGAGGTCCCTAACTATTGCAGCCCATTCTTCCTTCCCGGACTGCATTTCCCTCACTGCGCCCCTTCCTCTGCATCCTCACTCCTTCCATGCTGCCCTCTTCTTCCCCTCTCTTGGTGTTCCGATTCATGTCAACCTGGCTATCTACCTGGTTCCTTGTATTGCTTGTGATTTTGTTTCTCTTGTCTGTTCTTTCATCCTTTTTGGCATGTTTGGTCCCCCTTGGGGTTTGAGCTCCACTTCTAAGTTTTCTGCCTTCAGTGTGAGCCATTTGGGAAGACCTCTCTCCCGAGTGTCTATGGCATGGATTCCTCTTCCCTCTTCCTTCCCTGTCATAGCCCACCTACACCCCACTATGTCACCAGCACGTGTAGCCAGTCTGTGTGGTGGGGCTTTTATGTACCCACCTGGCTTGAGCCCCATGACAACACAGGGATCAAACTATTGATACCTGAGCTGTTGTCTCCCCATGTATGCCAAGGAGTGGTTGCTTCTCATCCTGGAACATCAGAACTCCTGGCAATGGCTGCCTTGCCAGATGGCCCTTCCTGTGGCTGGGTGGTGCCCACAGGGATAGCTCCTAATCAGAGTGGATGATATCAGAGTGGATGCTTGGCGCATGAAGCGTATCAAGCTGCAAAAATCTGGGCGTTCTCAAACAGCTGTCTCTCTGAATGGTAAAGGATCATTGAATGCTGCTTCCTATGACCCTCCTGCCTTCCCTTCCCTGGCTACATCCTGGGAGGAGGGCCAGGCTCGCCGTCTTGGGATGGAACATTTTCCACACTACCTGGTCTGTACTAGGATGGATGTTTTTTGAGAATATCAAAGACAAGTTTGGCGAAGTGTAGTCTCTCAGTAAGATGCAGTTTGGCTCCCTGTTGACCAAAGCTGCTTCTGCCGGCCACTCTGGAGCTCTTCATGCTTGTGGTGGTCTTGGTGACATCCCAGTGTCTGTTACCCCTCACCAGTTTCTGAATATGGCCCCAGGAGTGATTTTTCATAGGGACCTCGTGTTGCAAACCAATGAGGAACTCTGGACTAATCTGGAGTGATGCAATGTTCATTTTGTTAGACGTGTGCAGATGGGTCATAAAGACAACCACACTGATACTGGCACCTTTATTCTGACTTTTGAGGGAGATACTCTCTCAGAGAAGATCAAGGTAATGTGGTACTGATGTGATCTGGAGCCATACATCCCACCACCCAAGAGGTGCTTTCGGTGCTTGCGTTTTGGGCATACGTCTTCTTGCTGTATGGCAGACACTCTGTAAGGTAACTGTGGATACCCACTCTGTGAGGGAAGCTCTTTTGTTCCACCATCTGTGTGTGTAAATTGTCATGACTGCCACTCTCCTTGCTAGCCAGATTGTCCTGTTTACAAGAGAGAAAAGAATATCCAAAAGTAAAAGTCTCTGGATCATCTTATCTTATGCTGAGACTCACCAAAAATATGACCCACTCCACCCAGTGTCTATTTCTTGTACCTTTGCCTCCTACAGATTTTTAAGTCTCACTGGCTCTTCCGGGTTTGAGTTGACACTTCACTCAGCACTCCTCGGATTCGGGAGAACAGTATCCCACAGGGTTGTGTGTTACTTGTCACACTCTTCCTCATCACCATCAATGGGCTTATCACCTCTGTTGGGCCTATGGTTAGCCAGGTGTTGTATGTCGACGATTTTTGCTTCTGGTAGAGCTCTCTCTCAGTAGCATCTGCTGAATGTCAGCTCCAAGTCGCCATCGGAGGGGCCTCTGCATGGACCCTTTCCCATGTCTTCCAGTTTTGTCCCTGCAAAATGCAGGTTATGAATTTTTGCTGTCGATTCACAGTACAGCCCGATTCAGAACATTATTTAAGCAACTGGTGCCTAGATGTTGTAGCACGATCCGATTTCTTGAGGCTTATTTTTGATAAAAAGCTGATGTGGCTACCTCATATCCACGGCCTGAATACTACATGCATGCAGAAGCTTAATACTCTCTGCCTCCTGGCCCACACATCTTGGGGTGATACTCCTCTCCATTTTCACCGTGCTCTGGTTTTGTCCAGACTAGATTATGGTTGTCAGGTTTATGGCTCAGCAGCTCCTTCCACTCTGAAAATACTTAGCAATATGCACCCCATGATGATCAACTGGGTTATCAGTGCTTTTGCACTAGTCCCTTTGACAGTCTTGTCACAAAAGTGCGGATTCCTCATCAACAAATATGATGGAGCCATCTCCCAGTTTCTCATGCAATTGCCATTTGACAATTCTCTGACTGTCCTGTTTACACCATCCTCTTTGCAGATGAGGAATGTCTCATTCCTGATACCTGCCCTCGGGTGGGATTGCCGATTAGAATGCATCAGTGTTTTAATATGTACAGACTCAATGAGTAGCTTACAGTCTATAGACCAATGCTACTCTTGTCACCCTTTGGTCTCTACTATCGATGACCTTCTGTTTGACCTTGGCTGTGCAGCCTGCTCAGTTGTCTTTCTCTGGGTCCCATGTCATGTGTTCATCGCAGGGAATGAACTGGCTGACCGTTTGGCTAGAGGGGCAGATACTTGCCCCATTCACTTTCATGATTCCAGGTGCAGATACACACAAAATCTGTTTTGCCCAAAAGTGGAATCACATTTGTGGTACTACTGCTTTCAGTAATAAACTCCGCACAATCAAGGAGACTACTGCAGTTTGGTGCTCTTCCTTCTACTCCTCTCGGAAGGAGTTCACTGTCTTATGCCATCTGTGCATTGGTCATACTAGGCTCTCCCATTTTTTCCTCTTGTGTATTGAGCCACCCCCGAAATGCGGTCGTGGAGCCAGACTGAAGGTATCCCGTACATTGATGGACTGTCCCTTCTTTTGGCCCTTTGTACTAAGTATAGCCTTCCAGATTCTTTGTCTTTAATGTTAGCAGGTGATTCGCGGTTGGGTGAAGTGGTCCTCAGTTTCCTTTGTGACAGTTTTTTTTTTTTTTTCTACTTCTTCAGTTATAAGGTTTAGCTTTCCTTCTGGAGCAGAGGCAGAGTTGTTGTGGTTGGGTCCTCTCTTGGTCTGGGACTCATGACCTCTCCCCCATGCAAAGACTGCTTTTTTCTCTCTCTGCTTTTCTTGTTTTAAGATTTGTCATACCCTTTAACGCCTTCTACTGTGAATGTTTTTAGCTTCCTCACTTCATAGTTTGACCCCCCTGACAGAATCCACCCAATTTTAGTATACTTACAAGGGAACCTCCCCATTGCACCCCCCTCAGATTTAGTTATAAGTTGGCACAGAGGATAGGCCTTGATAAACTGAACACAGATCAATTGAGAAAACAAGAAGAAGTTGTGTGGAACTATGAAAAAATAAGCAAAATATACAAACTGAGTACTTCATGGGAAGATAGGCAACGTCAAGGACATTCGGAACGCAGGAGCGCCGTGGTCTCGTGGTAACGTGAGCAGCTGCGGAACGAAAGGTCATGGGTTCAAATCTTCCATCGAGTGAAAAGTTTAATTTTTTATTTTCAGTTTATGTGACAAACTCTTAAGTTTTCATCACTTTTTTTGGAGTGATTATCACATCCACAAGAAAACCTAAATCGGGCAAGGTAGAAGAATCTTTTTACCCCTTCGCCAAGTGTACAAGTTAGTTGGGTCGACAACATATTCCTGTCATGTGACGCACATGCCGTCACCAGTGTCATATAGAATATATCAGATGTGTTTTCCTGTGGAGGAATCGATTGACCTATGACCTTGCGATCAAATGTTTTCGGTTACCATTGGAGAGGCACGTCCTTTCGTCTACTAATCGCATGGTTTTGCGATGCGGTCGCAAAACACAAACACTAAACTTATTACAGTGAACAAAGACATCAATGAACGAACGGACAGATAATAACTATGCAAAAATAAAGAAATTAAAATTTTCACTCGTTGGAAGACTTGAACCAAGGACCTCTTGTTCAGCAGCTGCTCACGATACCATGGGACCACGATGCTCCTGAGCTCACTTTGTCCGTGATGTTGCCTATGCGACCCGTGGACTACTCAGTTTGTATATTTTGCTTATTTTTTCACAGTTCCACACAACTTCTTCCTGTTTTCTCAATTGATCTGTGTTCAGTTTATCAAGGCCTATCCACTGTGCCAACTTATAACTAAATCTGAGGGCGGTGCGATGGGGAGGTTCCCTTGTTAGTACAAAGGGCCAAAAGAAGGGACATTCATCAATGTATGGGATACCTTCAGTCTGGCTCCACGACCGCATTTCGGGGGTGGCTCAATATGCACGTAACTTTTGAATTGTGGAACTGATGACCTCACCATTTAGTCCCATACCCCCCCCCCCTCAATCAATCAATCAATCAATCAATCAATCAATCAGTCACTCAGTCAGTGAATCAGTCATCATTGCTCACATGTTTATCTAATTTGCATGTAATCAAGGTATGGTTTTGGAGCCAGAGGCTTCTGTAAGATCACAGAAGATACCTACAAATTTACTCCTCTGATCTCATCCTTCCCATATCTTTCCAGGAAAGTTACTTGCTGCATCCAGAGTGTTTTTCCCTTGTTGAAATCCAAATTGGTTAGTTATAATATTATCATTTTTATAATAAACTTTTGGGTCTGGTTTGTGGCTACTTCTTCCAAAATTTTCAACAGACTTGGAAATATAGAAATAGGATGATAGTTTCCCATGTCTTTCCTCATCCCTTTCGTGAACATACGTCTGACTTCAGCATACTTCAACATATCAGAAAAGCATCCCTATTCAAAAGGTTGATTATTTTAGTTAATAGAAGTGCTATTATGTGATACGTGGCTTTAATGACTTCAGTGGGTACCCCATCCCACCCAGCAGAGTTTTTATTTTTTAATGGTAATGTAACCTGTTCCATATCCTCTACTGAGACTTAAAATCTGAGAGATACTCAGCTTCTTGGTATTGTCTAAATAGTCTTAATTTACTCTAAGACTCTGCTAAGACAGCATCTGACTTTGCCACAGTTGTGAAGAATTCATTTAAACACTCTGATATTTGAGATGAGTTTACAATAAGGCTGCCATATACTGTAATCCTAGATATTTCATTACTACTAACTCCAATGCCTAACTCTGATTTGACAATTGACCATGCCATGTCTGACTTATTTGTATGTTGCAAAATGGAGATATTGTTTGGCTGCCTTCACAACTTGTCTCATTGTAGCTTTATAATGTCTAAAATCTTCAGTAAAATGCCAATTTTTATTGTATTTAAGTTCATTGTGGAATTGCCTCTTCCTGGTGCTAAAATTTTTATACCCTGAGTTATCCAGTTACCGTATTTACTCGAATCTAAGCCGCACTCGAATCTAAGCCGCAGCTGAAAAATGAGACTCGAAATCAAGGAAAAAAATTTTTCCCGAATCTAAGACGCACCTGAAATTTGAGACTCGAAATTCAAGGGGAGAGAAAAGTTTTAGGTCGCACCTCCAAATCGAAACAAAGTTCGCCTAGTTGTAATATTCGACACAATTTAGGTTGAATGAATGACGATACAGCTGCAGTAGTTCGGTTCGAGTCGTAAGCTTAGCAGTTACGGTTTACCAGGTAGCAATTGCTACGCGTCACGCGCTCCGTCCGTATTTATACGGATATCCTTCCTTTTTCACGTGCTTCGTCTGGTTTGAATTGATTGCTTATTTTTCTTTGATCTGATAAGTGCCGTTCTCTTTGTTATAGGTGTTTACGTCACTCTAAGCTGAAAATGCATTACTGTACTGTGTCATGCATTGTTTGTCGCATTCTGATAGAGCGTGTTTACGGCCTGTTGCCGCTCGTGGCGTGGCTTGCTTTTGTGCGCGCTACCGCCACTTACAAATAAAATATAGAGAGGAGTCGTCTCATTACCGAAACATTTGTTGTTACTTACACTACTTCTTTCTTTGATAATGATCAACAAGAACCAAATAATAGACTGCGTATGATAGATGATGTTCTGAACGAAATTTTAGCGAAAATTTTTCTCCGTTTGAAAATCTTTGCAGGCGCCTCTTTAGTTCATTACATTCTGCACAGAAATTAGTCATCTTAGATTTAAAAACCTAGTCAGTTGCCGTGCTTCATTTCTGACTGTATCACTATCAGGCATAAGAGTAATACGAATATAAACATGACATGATATGTATATTCTTCCGCGTTTGCTGTTGTCTCACTCTAGTTTCGTAGTTTATTAGGCAGACAGGATTTAAATGAGATAGTAACAAACACGAAACAATACATGGCAAAATGTTTATATTCGTATTAATCTGTATGGCTATTGTTACAAGAAATTTCCGTGTTAATTTTTCGTGATTTGGTGAATAATGTGGAGTGGTCAGAGATTCCTAAATCTACAAAATTTATAAACACGTTTTTCCTTTTGTTTTTCTTTATTGAGACTTTCAAGCAAGCACTGAAATTTGGCCATAAAAGCTTAAATTTTGTACTCTATTTGTATACGTGGATACATTTTCATGCTCACCTTATTTAGCACACTTATGTTATTTCCATAATTATTTTTCCAAATATAGTTCATGGAAAACACATCTGGCACAAAAGTGATCTCAATCATGGGCTTTTCTCTCTTCCAGCTCCTCAATATTTGTGCTTCATTCTTATTTCCTCAGTTTCTGATGAAAATGCAACAGTTCTTTCATTTAAATATCTTGGAGCTTTCTCATTAACCAGGAGTTACAGCTTGCATGTGATTTTTTTTTTAGTGGAGTATGGAGTACTGTAGCCTGCAATAGCATATACAGGACATTCCACAATTCCTATTTCATGCTTGTGGGGGTTGTAGAGGGGACTAAGTAGATAAAGTTTCGATAAGGAACCCATTTCTGGAAATGTACCACTGTTTGGATATGAAGTAAGTTTGAGGATCAGATCACTTTCAGATGTCTGAAGACCCAGTACATGAATAAACTGAGAAGAGGGTGCCATCTTCAGTCCCAGTTTCATTTATGGCATCACATACCACTGCCATCCAACTACAACAGTGGACGACAAAAACTGAGATGTTTGCAACTAAGAGGGTTGACTATGGTGCTCTACAAATACACCACACACTAGATATTGAAGAGGACATCTTTTGTTACATAGAAGAGAACATACTGACAAGTACTTAAAGCATTGCATGTGCTGTGGGATCCTGTAGAGCGTACAAATTGGAGTTCGTATTCTCCTTTGTGTGTATTCTAGGAAGTGGGAGACTTGAAAGTGACTATATCTTCAAATTTATTTTACATTTGAATGGTAAATTGTCAGATGTAGGCTCCTTATTGAACCTTTATCTACTAGATCCCCTCTAGAACATGTAGAAGCCTGTAAGTGGTAATGTGAAACACCCTTCATATCAGCTTCATAATAGGACTTCGCCCATTTGTGTGTGTTTATTATTGATATTTTCAAACTTTTACAGGTGAGAAGCAGTGGGGAACAGAAGAGTCAGTTTTCAATGCAATTTTGGTTTCTCGTAGTGAAAATCATTTGAGGCAAGTGTTTGTGGAATATGAGAAACTGACGGGTCACACCCTGGAGGAAGCCATTAAGAGTGAATTTTCAGGAAGCATAAAGAAGGGCTTGATGGCAATAGGTATGTTTGTGGTATAGTATTTTTGTTCTGTTGTTAATATTTTACTTATGTTGAAAAAGTCTTAATTTTTGCTCATCATAAGCTATATGGTTAAATAGTGTAGAACAATCACTGTCCAGAACAGTAAAGCAGGTTTGTCACTTTCAGCTTTTAGTGAAGGAAGGAAAAAGACTCTAAATAAATTATGTTAGATGAAACAACTTACTCCAGCAGACAGCAAGAAGCTGAATTTCTATCATTACACGATGTATCCAGAAAGTTGCCGGAATTATTTTCATTGTGTACTAGTGTGCTAGCTCTTGGCAAGTAGAGTTCCTACTTCTAAGTGAACCAGAAAAAGAGATCCCCATGTTTCCTCTGAAGTTGAACTTCATGGAAATGAATACGTATCACAATTAATATTGTCAGTTTATGGAAATGTAAACATGGGCTATGATAACATTAAATTTCATATAGTAGACATGTAACAGCGTTTGAAACCATCTGACATACTGTAAAAATATCATTATGTTGATAGCATAGGTAATGGTACAAGAATGGTAGAAACTTTCTTGAAGCAAAACAGTTGCTGGAAGATAACCAAAGGAGTGGGTGGTGTTCTGAAAGTGACAAAATTGTGAAACTTGTATTAGACTTCCTTGTTAAAGATACAGGTGAGTCGTTACAAGGAAGGATGATACATAGAGTACAGGGTGTTATGACACCTGTGCCGAGTGTGGGGCTTCACCTGCATGTATATCGCCTGGCCAGGTCCTCAGACAGTAACACTGTGCGCATACCTCCCATACTGTGTGACTGAGTGTAGGGGTGTTTTCATTTGAGTTTTTGTCAAGTTTTCATTATTGTATTCACGTAGGATCGATGAATGTTTATTGGGTCGAAACATGTAAAAACAGTGATTTGACAATACACAGATTAGTGAAGAAATTTTGAGAGACTGGATCGATTTTAGACAAACAAAGATCTAGAGGACCCAGTGTTTTACTTGAAAATAAATTAGATGATGTACATGAGATCTTGGAAAGAAATGTGAGAAAATTTTGTGCCATTTATCTCTTCACATTGGTGTGTCAGTAGCATCTTCTGATAGAGCTGTGCACAAACTCAAACTGAAACCACACAAAATAATAGTAGTGCAATGACTAACTTGGATTCTGTTGCTTGGTGTCATTGTCGCACCTGGCTGTTAGTCCGTGCATGATGGAGAGGTTGATTCTGAAATGCTCTTTTTTCTGACAAAACATGGCTGCATTGTTCAGGGTACCTAAATTAGCAGAGTAGTTGATGCTGGAATTCAGAAAATCCTTATTTGTTACTTCGACAGCCTGTGCATGATGTGAAAATGGGTGTATGGTGTGCAATTAATGCAAAATTAGTGCAAGACAAATTATTCTACTAATCTTTCTCTGTGAGATAACTCATAACCAAGAGACCTACCGTTATTTCATGCGGGGCAATGAGAGACCACACACTGTCAATGCTTTTGTGATGATAATACAAAGTGTTTTTGATGATAGGATAGTTGACTGGCCTCCTCATTCTCCAGCTCTAAATCCACGTGATTTTTATCTTTGGGAAATATTAAATATAAGGTATATGTAAACAATCACCATACACTTGAAGAGTTAGAAGACAGGGTTCAGCTAGTCATCTCTCAAATTTCGGCAGCCGAAATTCATCAAGTGTTTGGTAATGTATTCAGAATGTGTCAGGCTACTCTTGCCATGGAGAGACATAATTTTGGGAACCTGCTAAAAATAAAGATAACTTAATTTATTCAGATTGCATCATTGTTTACACTCGGCGTAGGGGAGCTGCGGGCTTCCCTCAGTTATCACATGTGAAACATCCTGTAATACTGTACCAACTGTTGTTGACATTATCAGGAAAAAGCATGGACACAATTCATTGCATCATCTTGCTGAAGAGTGACAGAGGGTGCAAGTATATACTTGTGTTGATTTAATGTGAAAGGCCAGTAAAAGAGAAATGGGTATTTCCATTGTCTGGACTTGAGCTGAGCTGTACCTGCATTGAACTCAAATTGCCATTAGTAAATCATTACCGAAGTCGAAAAATGTTATTTTGACATTTGTATTGAGACTAAGTTACTAGGATCAGTCCAAAATTAATTGTCTATTTTTTTACCATCTTTTTTATAGGAATTTGTGTGGATTTTCACAAGATATGCTGATAATTTTTTTTTATTTTTATTTTTTAGTGTATTCTACCTCACACATTAAAGTTTTCTTTCTTCCTATTTATTGGAATACAACATATTTAAATGCCTTGTCTCTCAGAGAACAATGAATAAACTTGTCTTCAGTAACCTGAAGGGGGACAAAAATCAGGTGGTGGTATGTCCTGAGGGAGGACTGGGATTAAAATCTTTGTCCAGCCATCTATATTTAGGTTTCCTGGTGTTTGCCTGAACTGAAATGAGGTGAAAGCTGGGATAGTCCTTTTGAAAAGGGCAGGGCAAATTTCCTTCCACATGTGTACCTCAACTTGTGCTTCTCTTTTTGTTGATGGGATGTTAAACGGTATTTGGGAACCGTGTTTATTTAAAGGTGTGTTTCAATAAGAGACCTACTTCAAACTAACAGAAAGTGCAATTCAACAGTTGTTGACTGGCACCAACAGTGTTGATGTGTTTTATAAAGTTGTCACTGCACTGTGTGGGTGCTTGCATTGGCACACATCAGCATATCATGGTTCTTCCTGTCCAGCTGTTGCAGCATCATGTCCACTGCCATATAATACGTCCATGAATGCATATTGACACTGTGCTTTCTACAGCAAAAAAAATTGTTGTGGGACAGTGTTTAGTTAAAACATAATCCATTTTGTAAACCTTACTGTGGTACGATCTATTAACAATATTGCTATCTGAGGATTGTATGTAAATATTTAATTTAAAAAACGCCAAATTTGAATTCTGCGTGTTGCTAAAATATATTGAAGGATATTAAAACAGCTGGAATTACTGTCTGACAATATTTATGGACAGTCAAGGAACAAGAGGAATCTGAAAGAATTTTTTCTCTTAGCCTATTACTGCACCTGTGAACAAAACATTGTTATTATTGCAAGTGTTACATTTTATTCAGTGTAGCATCATATCTGCTAGAAAATCACCGGACCTTTCTTCTTGCCTTTCCACATCGAATTGTGGCACATCCACTAAAAAAAACAGTACGTGTTTGATGTACAGTCTGGTGAACACTTAACAGCACTATATAAATGGTCAGCAGAAATCATGACCAGAATTAATACTGTGCAGCACTGTTGTGAATGAGCACAGCAACACACCAGTTTTTCAGTCTATTGGAAAATGGTGAAGAGGGAATATTTTTTTGAAATATTACACAGAAATGGTTTGGTCAATATTCTAGACCCATACTAATAAAACAAATAAATTTCCCATAAGGAGAATACAGTGTCATTATCGAAAGATACACTGCTTGGTAACTGACAAAAATTAGATTTGTCGATGGCCTGTACAACTGGAAAGGCATAATCAAAACTTCATGTGAAAGGATTATAAGCTAGAGTCCAGGTTTGGTTGCACCGTTCATGCATCTTGAAAATGATAAATACTGTGCCTGAGTTTCTGTCAAGTTTGCTCGGCATAATATTCATTATGATCATAGTAGAAATTACCAATGTTGGTGGACGTTCCTGAGAACGTAATCACAAGGTGTTCAGAGATGTATAGCCAGCCAAGATCTCTGATTTGAAAATATTTTTGGGCAGAACTGCTGTTACTGAAACAAATTACATTACAATTTGATTATACCTGTCCTTTCAGCAAGCAGATGGAAATTAGTTCAGAAAATATTAGAGAATGCAAGCTTTGTGCTTTTAATATGAGGTATTTATGATTTGATTACTGGCACATAAACATACTGGACTTAATAATTCTGAAATTTTTTGACAGCTTAGTGATCAGCTGTGTATTATTATTATTATTGGGTTTAGAATGAAATGCTGTAAGGAACTGTGACTGAAGTAATTTTCCATTACCAGAGACAGAAATTGTTAATTAAACACTTATTTTCCATTTTCACTTATCAGGATGATTGAGTTGTAATCAAATTAGTTGCTTCACATAACATAACCGTATTTCAAAAAAGTGAACATAATCTGTGTGGCAGGATCATGAATCAAAAGTAGCTTATTTCAGTACAGTTTTAATATTAGTTATTGATTATGACATAATATTATGTTGTTAAAAACAAATATTTCTCAGATAGCATAACCTTATTGTTGGTTTAGAAAGATCTCAAATGTTGCCTTCGTAAAAGATTGAAAGTGTAACACAAAAATAAATTTTTATGAGGGTCTCAAACTTTACACCTTGGTATTATGCAGAAGACTGGTTGCTACTCAACATGCTTGACTAAAAGGCTCCCTCATTATAGGGGCATGAAACGCAGTGAATGCCGATGTATTAAATTTAAAATGTGCACTCTTGCAAAAGAAGCCTATACGGAGAGAGGAAAGTGCTTAATTTTGTGATAGATGACCTCTACAACTTGGAGTGGTTTTAATGTAAGATAATATGACACGTTAGATTTTATCCCCATATATGCTGGCCTTACACTGATCTTTCAGTATGGTGAGCTATATATGTGTATGTATAAGCATACTATTTGCTTTATTGTAGCAAATAACAATCTTAAGTGATTAATGTATCTGCTCTTGAATCCTGCTGTGAGTCTCTAGGTACTGTATTTATGAACTACAGGTAATTGTCAAGAGGTTTTTTGTTATTGTTGCATTGCCTAGTGAATGAAGGGAAGTTGTCAAATTTGGGGGTCAGGACTTGGCATGGCAGTCCTAAGTGCACTGCTTGGTGGTTGATACAGTGGTACCAGGAAAGCTAGAGAATCTTCTAAGTATATAGAAACTGCATTTTTGCATGTTTCAGCTGCAGATAAGGCAGAGATGTTGTTAACATCATGGCAAAATCTGTTTTTAAAAATAGTACCATTAAAACACACTCTTGTGTTTTGCCAGGTGAATAAAATTCAAACCTGAATTTGGGGTGCACAGCTACAAAGCCAATCTGTTGCCATGAGGGATACAGATTTTGACTCTTTTGACTAGCATTTGTTGTGAACAGTGTCAATTTAACTGACAAAAACTTACAGTTGTCTGATTAATCAATATTTTCTTCAGCATTTGATGTGGTCTGATAAAGGGTACACAGGCTGAAAAGGGACAATTTCAAACTGAAATACAACCAAGTCATCTTGCACTGGCCATGTGTCAGAGGCGGTGGGGCATTTGATCTCTTTCTTTGAACTTGAGACTGTGACGCTATTCATGAGTATATTCAGCAGCATCAAGCTGACAGTTTATCCTGTGAAACATTCCATCAGTGTAAAAACCATATCCTGAGGGTGTTTACAGTAGGACCGATCTTCAGACCACATTTCAGGAGTAGTGCAGGAATAAAAGTATTCCTATCCTTAAGTAGCATCCTTCTGCCCAAGAGCTCAATCCCACTGAAATTGTATGGGTGAGTATGAAATGGATGATGCTGGAAAACGGATGGATTCCAGGTCAAGAACTTCAGGTGACCTTAGGAATACCTTCCTAAAAGCCTGGCATGGGAAACTGAGATTATTGCCCACCTCATAAGCTCTCTGCCTCCCAGAATGCAGGTAATACTTGAAGTTATAGGCCTTTGCACAGAATATTAAGTAATGAAAAAATTACAGGCTGTGCCTTTTTCAGGCCCAAAAGTCTTAAAATATGTAATGTCTTCAGGCTGTTAATCTTGTTGTTAGCATGCAACCCGCCCCCCCCCCCCCCCTCTCTCTCTCACTCACTCACTCACTCACTCACACACACACACACACACACACACACACACACACACACACACACACACACACACACACACTCACACACACCATATTAAAACAGAATAGTTACTTCCAGAGTGGGTTCAACCATTAGTCAATAACCTAAACCAGTTGGCTGCAATACAGCACACTGGATAGTGTATTACTCGTTGAAGTACGTAACATCAAATTACAGTTGTAGGCGTGCTTCGTAGCACTAGGCCATCCATGACTTAACCTCTTGTATGCCACCCCTGTGAATCGAAATTATTACTACAATCTGTGAGCCACAAATGTTTGAATATGTAATGAATTTTCTCTGTTGTGTGTGTGTGTGTGTGTGTGTGTGTGTGTGTGTGTGTGTGTGTGTGTGTAAATGACCATAATGGGTGTAGTATCATGTCTATGTTGGGAGGTCATGAGAGGGTAGAGGGGGTAAAATCCATGCCTACACAAATACAAAAATTTCAGCACAGTTGTTGGTGTACAGTCAACAGTGATCATTGCTGTCAGTATGTGTGCTGAGATAGTTAGTCTAAAAATAAAATCATTGTCTAACAATTAAATGTTATCTTACCATTATAATAAAGTTGTAGTGGCAGAAATAGGTAAATGATATTACAATAAACGACACAGAACAAAGTGGTGCTATGCTAAAGGCCTTTTGACAAATACCTCAAATTCACTGAAGTTCTTGAGCAGCACTGGTAGACCATAACACATCACGGTAGTAAAATTAGAAACAAATGCTAAGTATTTACCATATTCTTAACTTATTCAGTAGTGGTTACTTTTGGCATAAAAGGGGACTAACCTCAAAATATTATGCTGTAGGAAATCGTCAATATAAATAGATAGAATTTGTTAATCAGTAGTTCCTCCATGTGCAGATTCCATACCTCTGTGTAGAATTAATGTAAAACTGCTCCAGTTGCTGCTGAGACCTCTATTATTAACTTTTATGTGGGTCAGTAACTTTGCTTAATTTGTTAGCAACAACCAGTTTTTGCACCTTATATCAAATAAAATGACAAGTATTTTTGCACATCACAAGTGAAGCAGAGAGGACTCTTCATAAGACCCTTGTGGTGTTACTTCTGTAATCTACCCCGGGAAAAGGTGTACCATCACTACATAAGGTAGTTCCTGAACTGTTTTTCTAAAATTATTAATCTAGCTGTATTGGGACAAAACAAGCTAGCAATGTTTGATATGGACATAATACCATCTAAAAACATAAATTGATGTTGGCTAATGGCAGCTGCCATTGTGGTAGACTCCACTTCTCAGAAGTGGAAAGGGAGATAACAAGCATTTAATTTGGCACCTTCATGTTTTCGCAATGCGATGACAGCTCGGTTAAATTTCGGGTGAGCAGCTGCATGCTCTACATCTACATTGTTACTCTGCAAGTGTGTGGCAGAGGGTTCATTAAACCATTTTCGTACTACTTTGCTACCATTCCACTCTCGAATGATGCGTGGGAAAAAGGAACACCTAAATCTTTCCGTTCAAGCTCTGATTTCTCTTAATTTATTATGATGATCATTTCTCCCTATGTAGGTGGGCGTCAACAAAATATTTTCGCATTCAGAGGAGAAAGTTGGTGATTGAAATTTCATAAATAGATCTCGTCGCAAAGGAAACCACATTTGTTTCAGTGACTGCCACCCCAACTCGCGTATCATATTGGTGACGCTCTCACCCCTATTCCATGATAACACGAAATGAGCTGCCCTTCTTTGCACTTTCTTGGTGTCCTCCATCAATCCTACCTGGTAAGGATCCCACACTGTGCAGCAATATTCCAGCAGAGGACGGCAAGTGTAATGTAGGCTCTCTCTTTAGTGGGTTTGTCGCATCTTCTAAGGGTTCTGCCAACAAAGTGTAGTCTTTGTTTCGCCTTCCCCACAATATTATCTATGTGGTCTTTCCAATTTAAGTTGCTCGTAATTGTAATTCCTAGGTATTTAGTCAAATTGACAGCTCTTAGATTTGTGCGATTTATGGACCCAAAATTTATCGGATTTCTTTTAGTACCCATGTGGACGACATCACACTTCCCTTTGTTTAGTGCTAATTGCCACTTCTCACACCATACAGAAATTCTCTCGAGATCATTTTGTAATTGGAATTGATCGTCTGATGATTTTACTAGTAAGTAAATTACAGTGTCATCTGAAAACAATGTAATGGGGCTGCTCAGATTATCACCTAGATCATTTATATAAATCAGGAACAGCAGAGGGCCTATGACACTACCTTGTGGAACACCAGATATCACTTCTGTTCTACTCCATGATTTGCCGTTCATCACTACGAACTGTGACTCCTCTGAGAGGAAATGACGGATCCAGTCACACAACTGAGATGATACTCCATAGGCACGCAATATGATTAATAGTCGCTTGTGAGGAATGGTATCAAAGGCCTTCTGGAAATCTGGGAATATGGAATTGATCTGAGATCCTTTGTTGACAGCGCTCATTACTTCATGGGAATAAAGAGCTAGCTGTGTTGCACAAAAACAGTATTTTCTGAATCCATGTTGGTTATGTATCAATAAGTCGCTTTCTTCAAGGTGATTCATAAGATTTGAATACAGTATATGCTCCAAAATCCTACTTCAAATTGAGGTCAGTGATATGGGTCTGTAATTCAATGGGTTACTCCTATTTCCTTTCTTGAATATTGGTGTGACGTGTGCCACTTTCCAGTCTTTAGGAACAGACCTTTCGTCAAGTGAGCGGTTGTATATGGTTGCTAAGAAAGGCGCTATTGTGTCTGCTTACTCTGAGAGGAAACTGATTGGTATACCATCTGGACCAGAAGACTTGCCTTTCTTAAGTGATTTGAGTTGTTTCGCAACGCCTAAGACATCAACTTTTGTCACTCATGCTAACAGCTGTTCTGGTTTCGAATTCTGGAATATTTACTTCGTGAAGGAGTTACGGAAAACTGCATTTAGTAACTCCGCTTTAGTGGCACCATCATTGGTAAAATTTCCATCGCTATCACGCAGTGATAGTATTGACTGTTTTTTTTACCACTGGTGTACTTCACATATGACCAGAATCTCTTTGGGTTTTATACCATATTTTGAGACAATATTTCTTTGTGGAAACTATTAAAAGCATCTTGCATTGACGTCCACACTAAATTTAGAGCTTCTGTTAAACTTGGCCAGTCTTAGGGATTTTGTGTTCTTCTGGATTTGGCATGTTTTTTTCGTTGCTTCTGCAACAGTGTTCTGACATGTTTTGTGTACCATGGTGGATCAGTCCCATCTCTTATTAACTTATGCGGTATGAATCTATCTATTGCTGCCGATCCTGTATCTTTGAATTTGAGCCATATCTGGTCTACACTTACATAATTAGCTTGGAAGCAATGGAGACTGTTTTAAATAGATATATTTTGCGTTTATTTTTAGTGGTTTTGGTTGACACTATTGTGAGCCTCACTAAAATGACCTTGGGTTCACTAATCCCTGTATCCATCATGATGCTCTCTATTAGATGAGGATTATTTGTGGCTAAGAGGTCAAGTGTGTTTTCACAACCATTTACAATTCATGTGGGCTCATGATCTAATTGTTCAAAGTTTTTCACAGAGAAAGCATTTAGTACAATTTCGGAAGATGTTTTCTGTCTACCACCGGTTCTGAACATCTATTTTCGCCAACAAATTGGCGGTACATTGAAGTCTCCACCAATTACAACTGTATGAGTGCGGTACTTACTTGTGGTGAGATTAAAGTTTTCATTGAAGCATTCAGCTATTATATCATCTGAGTTAGGGGTTCGCTAGAAGGAGCCAATTATTATTTTGGTACAGCTCTACCCATAGTAATTTGCAGGAACTATCTATTTCAACTTCACTACATGATAAACTACTACCAACAGACACAAACACACCACCACCTACTTTATTTAATCTATCCTTTCTGAACCCCCCAGCCCCCCCTCTCCGCCCCCGCCGCCACCAACTTTTTAATATTTATACACTTTTCCTTCTTTATTTCACTATGATCCCTACAGGAGGCATCTCCATCAGAATCAGAAAGCTCTTGCCAGTTACTTTCCTTTTTAATTATTTCATAATTACAGCATAGTTGTATGTTTCAACACAGATGTGAATATGTATGTCATTACCTGATGATGTATATTTTATTACCATTGAAATATATTCACAGTGAAGTGCATCGTAGACAAGACTGCATTCTTTGCTGAGCGCCTTTATAAAAGCATGGCTGGTTTGGGCACAAATGATAAAACTCTGATACGAATTGTGGTTGCACGCTCGGAGATAGACTTGGGTGACATCAAAAGAAAATTTGAAGCAATTTATGGAAAGACATTGGAAAGTTTCATTGCTGTGAGTATACCTTCTTATTATTATTGTTTTTTTGTTGTTGTTGTTGTTATTGTTATATATGAGAGAGGATATAATTAAAAAAACATTACTAAAAATTAATGTTTCTTGTATGTGTTTAAAGTTTCTCAGTGTTGAGTCTATAATTTTTCATGTGTGTATATAGCACATTAAGCCATTCCTATATTCCACTGCTTTACTGGAACTGCTTCCTAGTAAATAATGTAACTGTGGCATCTGTCTAAAGTAGTTCTATTAGCACATGACAAACTTGTTTATGATTTCTGTGTGCAAATATTGTGAATGATAATAGAGCTTATTTTGATGTTAATTAAAACAAACACTATTTGTTGCACGATGGATGGATGATAAAATTTCTTTATAAAGGAAATTCATGTATAGCTGCATTAATTTAAAGTTACACAGCAAATGATTGCAGTAATAGAAAATTCAGATGGAGCATTGTAAAAAACTCAAAGAATGTGTTAATGCTACTTGAATATTAGTGAATGAGTGTGAACTTAGTTTCAAGGGGAGCAGGGAATGAAACAATAAGATTGTGTGTGTGGTTGTGAGAAGGTGGGTGGTGGTGGTAAGAAGTAATGTTACCACAAAGAGATATTAAAATATTGACGGGAACATTCAGTACCAGGCTGGTCCATCTTGTCGTCCATAATATGCTTGGATCCTCCTAGACGTCCTGTCCACAAGATAATCATTTTTACTGCTCAAGCCAGTCCCACTCTTTGAGGGCAGCTCATCTGAGGTTCCCCCCCCATGAACCATGGACCTTGCCATTGGTGGGGAGGCTTGCGTGCCTCAGCAATACAGATAGCCGTACCGTAGGTACAACCACAACGGAGGGGTATCTCTTCAGAGGCCAGACAAACGTGTGGTTCCTGAAGAGAGGCAGCAGGCTTTTCAGTAGTTGCAAGGGCAACAGTCTGGATGATTGACTGATCTGGCCTTGTAACAATAACCAAAACGGCCTTGCTGTGCTGGTGCTGCGAACAGCTGAAAGCAAGGGGGAAACTACGGCCGTAATTTTTCCCGAGGGCATGCAGCTTTACTGTATGATTAAATGATGATGGCGTCCTCTTGGGTAAAATATTCTGGAGGTAAAATAGTCCCCCATTCGGATCTCCGGGCGGGGACTACTCAAGAGGATGTCGTTATCAGGAGAAAGAAAACTGGCGTCCTACGGATCGGAGCGTGGAATGTCAGATCCCTAAATCGGGCAGATAGGTTAGAAAATTTAAAAAGGGAAATGGATAGGTTAAAGTTAGATATAGTGGGAATTAGTGAAGTTCGGTGGCAGGAGGAACAAGACTTTTGGTCAGGTGAATACAGGATTATAAACACAAAATCAAATAGGGGTAATGCAGGAGTAGGTTTAATAATGAATAGGAAAATAGGAATGCGGGTAAGCTACTACAAACAGCATAGTGAACGCCTTATTGTGGCCAAGATAGACTTCATGTCTACACACCTACTACAGTAGTACAAGTTTATATGCCAACTAGCTCCGCAGATGACGAAGAAATTGAAGAAATGTATGATGAAATAAAAGAAATTATTCAGATAGTGAAGGGAGATGAAAATATAATAGTCATGGGTGACTGGAATTCGACAGTAGGAAAAGGAAGAGAAGAAAATGTAGTAGGTGAATATGGATTGGGGCTAAGAAATGAAAGAGGAAGCTGCCTGGTAGAATTTTGCACAGAGCATAACTTAATCATAGCTAACACTTGCTTCAAGAATCATGAAAGAAGGTTGTATACATGGAAGAACCCTGGAGATACTGGAAGATATCAGATAGATTATATAATGGTAAGACAGAGATTTAGGAACCAGGTTTTAAATTGTAAGACAATTCCAGGGGCAGATGTGGACTCTGACCACAATCTATTGGTTATGACCTGTAGATTAAAACTGAAGAAACTGCAAAAATGTGGGAATTTAAGGAGATGGGACCTGGATAAACTGAAAGAACTAGAGGTTGTACAGAGTTTCAGGGAGAGCATAAGGAAACAATTGACAGGAATGGGGGAAAGAAATACAGTAGAAGAAGAATGGGTAGCTTTAAGGGATGAAGTAGTGAAGGCAGCAGAGGATCAAGTAGGTAAAAAGATGAGGGCTAGTAGAAATCCTTGGGTAACAGAAGAAATATTGAATTTAATTGATGAAAGGAGAAAATATAAAAATGAAGCAGGCAAAAAGGAATACAAATGTCTCAAAAATGTGATCGACAGGAAGTGCAAAATGGCTAAGCAGGGATGGCTAGAGCACAAATGTAAGGATGTAGAGGCTTATCTCACTAGGGGTGAGATAGATACTGCCTACAGGAAAATTAGAGACCTTTGGAGATAAGAGAACCACTTGTATGAATATCAAGAGCTCAGATGGAAACCCAGTTCTAAGCAAAGAAGGAAAAGCAGAAAGATGGAAGGAGTATATAAAGGGTCTATACAAGGGTGATGTACTTGAGGACAATATTATGGAAATGGAAGAGGATGTAGATGAAGATGAAATGGGAGATATGGTACTGTGTGAAGAGTTTGACAGAGCACTGAAAGACCCGAGTCGAAACAAGGCCCCCAGAGTAGACAACATTCCATTGGAACTACTTATGGCCTTGGGAGAGCCAGTCCTGACTAAACTCTACCATCTGGTGAGCAAGATGTATGAAACAGGCAAAATACCCTCAGACTTCAAGAAGAATTTAATAATTCCAATCCCAAAGAAAGCAGGTGTTGACAGATGTGAAAATTACCGAACTATCAGTTTAATAAGCCACAGCTGCAAAATACTAACACGAATTCTTTACAGACGAATGGAAAAACTAGTAGAAGCCGACCTCGGGGAAGATCAGTTTGGATTCCGTAGAAATTCTGGAACACGTGAGGCAATACTGACCTTACGACTTACCTTAGAAGAAAGGTTAAGGAAAGGCAAACGTACGTTTCTAGCATTTGTAGACTTAGAGAAAGCTTTTGACAATGTTGACTGGAATACTCTCTTTCAAATTCTAAAGGTGGCAGGGGTAAAATACAGGGAGCGAAAGGCTATTTACAATTTGTACAAAAACCAGATGGCAGTTATAAGAGTCGAGGGACATGAAAGGGAAGCAGTGGTTGGGAAGGGAGTAAGACAGGGTTGTAGCCTCTCCCCGATGTTATTCAATCTGTATATTGAGCAAGCAGTAAAGGAAACAAAAGAAAAATTCGCAGTAGGTATTAAAATCCATGGAGAAGAAATAAAAACTTTGACGTTCGCCGATGACATTGTAATTCTGTCAGTGACAGCAAAGGACTTGGAAGAGCAATTGAACGGGATGGACAGTGTCTTGAAAGGAGGGTATAAGATGAACATCAACAAAAGCAAAACACAGATAATGGAATGTAGTCGAATTAAGTTGGGTGATGCTGAGGAAATTAGATTAGGGAATGAGGCACTTAAAGTAGTAAAGGAGTTTTGCTATTTGGGGAGCAAAATAACTGATGATGGTCAAAGTAGAAAGGATATGAAATGTAGACTGGCAATGGCAAGGAAAGCGTTTCTGAAGAAGAGAAATTTGTTAACATCGAGTATAGATTTAAGCATCAGGAAGTAGTTTCTGAAAGTATTTGTATGGAGTGTAGCCATGTATGGAAGTGAAACATGGACGATAACTAGTTTAGACAAGAAGAAAATAGAAGCTTTCAAAATGTGGTGCTACAGAAGAATGCTGAAGTTTAGATGGGTAGATTACATAACTAATGAGGAGGTATCGAATAGAATTGGAGAGAAGAGGAATTTGTGGCACAACTTGACTAGAAGAAGGGATCAGTTGTTAGAGCATGTTCCGAGACATCAAGTACTTACTCAGAGATGAAGAGGCTTGCACAGGCTGCAGTTCTCCACACTAGTCTATCCTATGCCAGCCTCTTCATATCTGCAGAACTACTGCAGCTTATGTTCATTTGAACCTGTTTATTTTATTCGAGCCTTGGTATCCCTCCATAATTTTTAGACTTCCATCCAAAACCTAATCATTCATTTCTCGATGCATCAGGGACACCTTATCAGCTGATCCCTTCTTTGATTTGAGTTGTGCTATAAATTTCTTTTTGTCCCAGTTGAATACAGTGCTTTTTCATAGAGTATTAGATCTACCCTTGTAATCTTTAGCATTCTTCTACATCTACATGTACATAGATACTCTGCAAGAGACTGTACGGTGTGTAGCGGAGGGTACCCTGTACCACTACTTGTCATTTCCCCTGCTGTTCTGCTCGCAAATAGAGCGAGGGAAAAACGACTGTTTATACACCTCTGTATGAGCCCTAATTTCTCATATTTCATCTTCGTGATCCTTATGCACGATGTATGTTGGCAGCAGTATTATAATTCAGCAGTTGGCTTCAAAAGAAGGTTCTCTAAATTTTGTCAATAGTGTTTGTCGAAAAGAATGTCACCTTCCCTCCAGGGATTCCCATTTGAGTTCCCAAAGCATCTGTGCAACACACACAGATCTAGCAGCCCTCCTTTGAATTGGTTTGATGTCTTCCTTCAATCCAACATGGTACGGATCCCAAACACTCGAGCAGTACTCTAGAATAGGTCACCGGTGTTCTATATGTAGCACCACATTTCAAAAGCTTTTATTCTCTTCTTGTCTGAACTGTTATTTGTTCACATTTTGCTTCTTTATGAGATTACAGACAAGTACCTTCAGAAAGAACTTGATAACCTTTAAGTTAATTTTTTATGTTTACAGATTTCTCTTTTCAGAAATTTTTTCTTGCTCTTGGTAGTCTGCAATGTATAGTGCAGCATTTCTTAATTTAATTCCTCTGTATCCCTTTATCTTTGTGTTACATACATTGATATTCTTCTTGTAATCTCTTTTCAAGAAACTGTACATTCCATTCAACTGATCATCCAAGTCCTTTCCCATGTCTGACAGAATTAGTATATCGCTGTCAAATTTCAAAATTTTTATTTGCTCTTGATGAACTTTAATTTCCTTTAAAAATTTCTCCTTGATTTTCTTTACTGCTTGCTCAATGTACAGATAGAATGTTGGGAGCAGGCTGAACTTTTGACTTTCTTCTCAACTACTGTTTCCATTTCATGCATTCAACTCCTATGACTGCAGTCTTGTTCCTGGACAATTTGTAGATAATGGTCACCATCCCCCCCTCCCATCCATCCATCCATATTTTTCCTTGCTTTATCTGTCTGCAGATGCTACAAACATAGTGGAATAGCACTCTGCTTTTGGAGACCACTTCTGATTCTCGAGCACAACAACTGCTTGCTGCCTCGCTTCTCCTCGGTTACCCTGTTCATGTTGAGGCCCATAGAACTTTGAATTCTTCCCTTGGTGTAATTTACACCAGGCTCCTTGACGGTCTAACCGAGGCTGAAATACAATCTTACCTCTCTGATCAGGGTGTCATTGTCGTCCATCGTGTAATGAAGAAGGTAGATTCCTCCGTAGTGCCCACCTTTGATAGAATGGTGCTTCCATCCAAGCTCAAAGCAGGCTATGAAATTATCACCATCCAGCCATACATTCCAAACCCAGTGTGCTGCTACCATTGTCATTGTTTTAACCACACTAGAACATCATGTCGACTCCCAGCCACATGTCACCTGTGGAAGGGATGTGCACGAGGGCAATTGTCCACCTCCTTCTCCCCAATGTATCAACTGCAATGGTGGCCATGCCGCCTCCTCTCAGGAGTGTCCAGTGTATCTTGAGGAGCAGGCTGTTAAAGAGATCTGAGTAAAGGTAAAGGGGCCTTATCCAGTTGATCGCAAGTTACTGGCTAGTCGCAAACCCTGCGTTCTCCTGTCTGGTATGTATAGTTCTGTTCTTGTTACCCCTCGCTCCATGAAGGACATGGCCACACAGACATGTGACCTCCAATTCAGCTCTGAGGTTGTGAAATCACCATCCCCTCCCCGCCCCCCTCATCCAGCTGTGCAACAAGTTGTCAAACTCTCACCCCACGGGCCGAAACCACCGGCTACTCAACCAGTAGGCCAGAAAGGACTGTGAAGACTTCCTATGTCCCTCCAGCCAAACACCCAAGCGTCCATCTAACCGGAAAGGCTCTAAGAAGTCCACCAAAGGCAAATGGCCTTCTCCTTCACCACCTCGAAGATTGTCCTTGATGGTGTCAGCACGTGATCCTTTCGCCCAACCATCCTCTGTGACGCCTGTTGCACAAACAACCATTTTTTGGCATAGGACTCCACAGATAGATTGTACAAGTGAGTTGATGCTTGTGTGGATCCCATGAAGCAGGATCCTCCTGCTTCTGTGCCCTTTAGTAATGCCTTTTCCCCAGCTGTCACTCGGCAGCTGTCGAGGTGACACCCCTACGTCTCTTCCTCATCACTCTCCTCCAGTGGAACGTTCACGGCCTTTGGTCCCACAAAGATGACTTACAGCTGCTTTTAGCATCACCATGTACTCTGCCTTCAGGAAACAAAATTGGGCCCTCGTGACCGCTTCGAGCTTTCACGTTACTTACCGATTCATTTTGACCTTCCCTGTGAGATCGGCATTCCATCTCATGGGGGCATCATGCTGCTCATACAAGATGACCTTCATAGTCAACCCATCTCCCTGACTACCCATCTTCAAGCTGTTGCCGTTCGCCTTTTCCTTCCCCACCTGTTTTCTCCCTCTGTACCATTTATGTACCTCAGTCACCTTCCTTCAACTTACTGGGCAGCTAACTCCCCTATTTTTGCTACTCTGTGACTTTAATGTGCATCATCCTCTTTGGGGTTCTCCCAGGACCTGTCAGAGGGTGCCCTCTTGGCTGACCTTCTTAACCAGCTTAACCCCTTCTTTCCATTTTCCTTTCCGACTCCTCACATACCTATTCCCATTTGGACCTACCCTTCTGCACTGCCCAGCTTGTCCATCGTCTTGAGTGGTATGTTCTTTCTAACACCTGTTCGAGCGACCATTTCCCGTGTGCTCTCCGTTTGCTGACTCCTACCCCATCCACTTGTATACCCAAATAGCAGCTTAGTAAGACTGACTGACTGGTAGTTTTACTCCTCCCTGGTAACCTTCGAAGAACAAGATTTCCCCAGGTGTGATGACCAGGTGGACTATCTCACCGACGTTACCCTTACTGCTGCAGAACTTTCAGTTCCTTGCACTTCATCTTTACGTCATGCCCCAGTCCCTTGGTGCGATGCAGTTTGCTCACGGAGACGTGCTCTCCATGTTTTTAACCGCCACCCTACGCTGGCAAACTGCAATCGTTATAAAGAAGATGCATGCAAAGTTTCGTTGCATTCTTCGGGGTAGCAAGAGAGCTAGCTGGATTTCATTCACTAGTTCTTTTAACAGTTCCACACTTTCCTGTGTCATGTAATGGCTCTATGGACCCAAGATACATTCCTCAATTTCCGGCCTGACAGTAGCTGATGTCATCGTGGATCCTATTGCTATCTCCAACACCTTGGGCCGCCATTTTGCAGAAGTTTCGAGCTCTTCCCACTATCAACCTGCCTTTCTCCATCAGAAATGAGCAGAGGCAGCTCGGGTGGTACCTTTCTTTTCTCCAAATCATGAGCGGTACAATGCTGCCTTTACTATGAGGGAGCTAGATCATGCTCTCAGTTCATCCCAATCCTCCGCCCCAGGGCATGACGCCATCCGCGTTCAGATATTGCAGCACCTTTCTCTTGCGGGCAAGCACTTTCTGCTTAACACATACAACCGCATCTGGGCTGAGGGCACATTTCCTGGACGCTGGTGTGAGCCACAGTCGTACCCATCCCTAAGCCTGGTATGGACAGAAACCTTCCTTCTAGCTAATGCCGCATCTCTCTTACCAGCTGCATTTGCAAGGTGATGGAATGTATGATTCATGCCCGGCTGGTGTGGTGGCTCGAATCTTGCCATTTACTAACGAATGCACAGTGTGGGTATAGAGTGCGGCGTTCTGCAGTTGACCATCTTGTTACTTTGTCCACCCTTGTCACGAATGGTTTTCTGCGGAAATCCCAGGCTGTGGCCATGTTTTTCGATTTGGAGAAGGCCTAAGACACCTGCTGGAGAAGTGGAATCCTCTGTACTCTTTACGTGTGGGGCTTCCATGTGTTTTCTTCAGGCATTTTTACAAGACCAATTTTTCAAGGTGTGTGTGGATTCTGCCTTGTCAGACACCTTCATCCAGGAAAATGGTGTGCCTAATGGTCCCGCCCTGAGTGTTGTCATCTTTGCTATCGCCATGAACCCTATAATGGGCTGTCTCCCGTCGGGCATCTCAGACTCTGTTTGTTGACGATTTTGCCATCTATTTCAGTTCCCCATGGACCTGTCTCACTAACCGCCTTCCCACCCCCCACCCCCAGTCCCCTGCGGGTCTGGGGGTATGAATAGGCCCGAGATATTCCTGCCTGTCATAAGAGGTGACCTAAAGAAGTCTCACATGTTTCGGCCTTTACATGATGGTCCTCTGTAGGATTTGACCTCCATTTTCAAAATTTTCCTGAAGAGCGAGCCAATTGGGGAAGGGTGCGTTACATGGTGCATTGTGTCCATCACGCGCTGAGACCTTTCGCATCCTTCATCGACGTGGATCTGCACTTCTGCTCATTCTCCAACTGTTGGGTGAGGTCACCCTCTTGGCTGCATATTTTTCCATCAACTGTGCAGTATTGTTATCTTTGCTGCCTATGATAATGGACTTGTTTACTTGGTTGCACCTGATATCCAGCATGGTAGCCAGTCCATTGTGGTGGAGCTGCCATGTATCCTGTTGGTTGTAGCCCCCTGACCACACAGGGATCGCTCTCCTGATGCCTCCCCATGTATGCCAAGGAGTACATGCCCATCCCCCTGGGGTATCAAGACTCCTGGCAATGGCCATCCTGCCAGGTGGCTTTTGAAGTGGCTGGGTGGCGCCTGTGGGGAGGGCCATTGGTCGGAATGGGTGGCAACAGGGTGGATGACAGACCATGAAGCATAGTCTATCATCTCTTGCTGGTGGTGGACCACCAACAGTCTCTAAGCGGTAGAGATCTACCTTCAATGCTAAGAAATAAGACTCCAGACCATTCCCCTGCCTGGCCACACCATGGGAGGAACGCCAGGCTAAGGATGGCAGCGAAGCTTATTCGGCCCGGCACCTCGTATGTTAGAGAGTTGATGCGGAATCATTCATGTCCATGAAGCCTCAGTTTTTTGTGGAGCATTTAGAGGACAAGTTTGGTGAGGTGAAGGGCTTGTCCAAAATGTGGTCAAGGTCAGTCGTGATAAAAATGGCATTCTCTGCCCAGTCATGGGCATTACTCGCTTGTGACAAACTGGGGATGTTTCTGTTACCATCACACCCCATAAGAGCTTAAATATGGTCCAAAGTACCATACCAGAGGAGGTCAAGGTGATGGTCTACTGCTCTGATGTGAAGCTATATATCCCTCCCATGACGCGGTGCTTTAAGTGCTGGAAGTTCGGCCATATGTTTCCCACTGTACTTCCAGTGTCACCTGTCGGGATTGTGGATGTCCTTCACGTCCCAATACTCCATGGGCCCCAGCTCCCATCTGTGTCAACTGTGGAGAGCACCATTCGCCTTGCTCGCCGCTATGACAACGGCTCTACCATCTTCTGTTCTGCCGCATAGAGTTGGCTCTGATCTGCCAGACTCCATGTGCCCCCTTGATGGTGGGGGGCACTACCCTTCCTGTTGCTCCTTCACCACGTACTTTGGGAGCAACACCCCTCTCATCCCCTGGAACCATCAGGGACGTCAGTCCCCACTTTCCAGCCTGAGAAGGGTTTGTTTTATTTGGCTCCTCTCACTAGGAAGGGGTCCCTTGGGTCACTCCCTTCCCAGGTTCCTACCAGTGGTAAAGCTGACACCCGCCAGTGGTTGACGTAACCACAGGTAGCTGGTCATGGGGCTGCACAGTCCTCTTCAGTCCCCAAGACTGAATCAGTGAAGCCCTCCCAGCCAGACAAACCTAAGGAGCAGCAAGAAAAAAGAAAAAGACCCCCAAGAACCAAGGCACTGTGGTAGCACCCACACCACTGCTACCTACAAGCTCTGCTGATGAAGTGATGATTCTGGTGTCCTCTGAGGACCTAGATCTTGTTGGGCCCTCACACACAATGGATGTTGAGCGCACAGGTACTTATCCGGTGGCAGCAGGTGACCATGAGGCATAGACTGCTTCATTGAGTGTATCATGCATTCCCAGTCTCATGATCATGTCATCCTCCAATGGAATTGCAGCGGTTTTTTCCATTACCTGGCTGAGCTACAGCAACAGTTAAGCTTTACACCTGCTTTCTGCATTGCCTTCCAGGAAACCTGGTTCCCGGCAATGCAGACCCTTGTCCTTCGTGGCTACAGGTGATATCACAAGAACCATAGCGAATATAATAGCACGTCAGGTGGAGTTTGCATCTATGTCCTAAACTCAGTATGTGGTGAACCTGTGCCCCTTCAAACCCTCTTAAAGCAGAGGCTGTCAGGATATGGATGACGCAGGAACTAACTATCTGTAATGTATATCTCCCTCCCGGTGGTGCAGTACCCCTTATAGTATTGGCTGCACTGATTGATCAACTCCGTAAACCTTTCGTACTTTTGGGAGATGGTAACGCCCATAACCCCTTGTGGGGTGGCACTGTGCTTACTGGCAGAGGCAGAATTGTCAAAAATTTACTGTCCCATCTCAACCTCTGCCTCTTAAATGCAGGTGCCCCTAAACATTTCAGTGTGGCACATAGCACACATTTGTCCATTGATCTCTTGGTCTGCAGTCCTGACGTTCTCCCATCTATCCACAGGAGAGCTCATGACGACCTGTGTGGAAGTGACAATTTCTCCATCTTCCTGTCGCTACCCTGGCGTCAGGCTCATGGTCACCTACCCAGATGGGCTTTAAACAAGGCAGACTGGGTAGTTTTCACCTCTGCTGTCATCACTGAATCTCCCCCACATGGTGCCATCGAAGTATTGCTTGAGCAAATCACTACAACAATTGTTTCTGCGGCAGAAAACATGATCCATCGTTCTATAGGGTGCCCTCGGCTAAAGACACAGTCCCTTAGTGGTCACTGGAAGTCACTGGGGAATTGAAGAGCATCGGCGAGCTCTACGGCGACATATTCGGCACCCTTCCCTGTAGCACCTCATAGCCTTTAAACGGCTCTGTGCCCGCATTCGCCAACTTATCAAACGACAGAAGCAGGAGTGTTGGGAGAGAGATGCCTCAACCATTCGGTGCCATACATCACCTTCCCAAGCCTGGGCAAAGATCAAATGTGTTTTCAGATTCCAGGCCGCAACAGGTGTTCCCGGTGTTAACATAAATGTCGTGTTATCTACTGAGGCAAATGTGATTGCCAAGCACTTTGCTGACCACTATGCTCGAGCCTCTGTGTCGGAGAATTACTTCACAGCCTTTCGTAGTCTCAAACGGTGGCTGGAAGGGAAATTCTCTCATTCACTACATGCCACAGTGAATCATGTAATGCCCCATTTAGAGAGTGGGAGCTCCTTAGTGCCCTGGCACATTTCCCCGCACGGCTCCTGGGCCAGATCGGATCCACAGTCAGATGACTGAACATCTCTCGTCCGACTACAAGCAACATCTCATCATCATCTTCAACCTGATATGGTGTGATGGCGTCTTTCCATTGCAATGGCGGGAGAGCACCATCATTCCGGTGCTCAAACCCGATAAGAACCTGCTTGATGTGGATAGCTGTTGGCCCATCAGCCTCACCTTTGTAACCTGCTGGAACGTATGGTGTGTTGGCGGTTGGGTTGGGTCCTGGAGTCACATGGCCTACTGGCTCCATGTCAGGGTGGCTTCCAGCAGGGTCCCTTTACCACTGATAATCTTGTGGCTCTAGAGTCTGCCATCCAAACAGCCTTTTGCAGACGCCAACACCTGGTTTTAGTCTCTTTTAACTTACATAAAGCATACGACACAACCTGGCGACACCATATTCTTACCACATTGTATGAGTGTGGTCTCTGGGTCCCACACCCAATTTTTATCCCCAACTTCCTGTCGCTCCGTACTTTCCATGCAAGTTGGTGCCTTCCATGGTATTCAGGAGAATGGCGTTCCGCCAGGCTCCATATTGAGTGTGTCTCTATTTTTAGTGGCTATTAACAGTCTAGCAGCAGCTGTAGGGCCATCGGTCTCATTTTCTCTGTATCCAGATGACTTGTGCATTTCGTATTGCTCCTCCAGTACTGGTGTTGCTGAGCAGTGCTTACAGGGAACCATTCACAAGGCGCGGTCATGGGCTCTAGCCCACATCTTCCATTTTCCAGCCACGAATGTCATCTGTCATGCACTTCCGTCAGCATCGTACTGTTCATTCGGAACCAGAACTTTACGTTAATGACGATCCACTCACTCTAGTGGAGACATACCGATTCTTAGGACTGGTTTTCGATGCCCGATTGACTTGGCTTCCTCACCTTCATCAGCTTAAGCAGAAGTGCTGGCAGCACTTCAATACCCTTTACTGCCTGAGCAACACCAACTGGTGTGCATATCGCTCTACATTGCTGCAGTTGTACAGAGCCCGCTTTGACTGTGGGGTCTGGTTTGTGGTTTGTCGGCGCCCTCCCTCAGCGTTGGGTTTACTTGACGCAGTGCACCACTGTGGTGTTCGCCTAGTGACAGGAGCTTTTAGGATGGGTCCAGTAACCAGCATCCTTGTGGAGGCCGGAGTCCCTTCATTGCAGGTGAGGCATGCACAACTGCTGGCCAGTTACGTTGCACACGTTCATAGTTCTCCTACACTTTCGAATTACCGTCTCCTTTTCCCACCCACAGCAGTTCATCTCCCGCATCGGAGGCCCAAGTAAGGGCTTCCAATTGCAGATCGTGTCCGATCCCTCCTTTTGGCACTGGATTCCTTGCCTTTACCACCTATACTTGATGTCAATTCACGTACACCTCCATGGTGTACACCTAGGCCGCAGCTTCGCCTCGACCTTTCACGTGGCCCTAAAGACTCGGTTAACTCTGCGGCTCTCCGCTGCCATTTCCTCTTGATTCTTGACATGTACCAAGGCCATGAACTGGTTTACACCGATGGCTCAATGGCTGATGATCATGTCGGCTTCGCGTATGTCCATGGAGGACATATTGCCCGATGGCTGCAGTGTTTTCACTGCCGAGCTGGTGGCTATATCTCGTGCTCTTGAGCACATCCATTCATGCCCTGGGGAGTCGTTTCTTCTGTGTACTGACTCCTTGAGCAGCTTACAAGCTATCAACCAGTACTACCCTGTCATCCTTTGGTAGTGACCATCCAGGAGTCCATCTATGCCTTGGAACAGTCTAGTCGTTCAGGTGACGTCGGAATCCCAGGCAATGAACTTGCAAAGTTTTGCAGCTTTGGGAGATGAACTGGCATAACCTCAGCACACGCAGCAAACTGCGTGCCATTAAGGAGACTACAAATGTGTGGCAGTCCTGAATGTTGGCCTCTTGCAGAGACTCTGTGGTTCTCTGCTGGTTCCACATTGGCCGCACTTTTGTGACACAAGACTACCTCCTGTGCCGTGATGACCCACCTCAGTGTCGTTGTGGTGTCCAGCTGACAGTGGCCCTTAGCTTGGTGAGCTGTCCTTTGGCTGCCCTGCGACGGACTCTTCAGTTACTGAACTCATTGCCATCAATTTTAGCTGACAACGTCTCATCGGCTAATTAAGTTTTAGGTTTTATACGTGATGATGGGCTTTATCATTCTGTGTAAGTTTTAACATATGTCCTTTGTCCCTTTGTGTTCTCCACTGTAATGCTTTTAGGGTGGATGTTTTAATGTGTCAGAGTTTCCGGCTTTCCCTTTTGATTCTTGTGGTCAGCCAGTCACGGTCATTTGCTCTCTTGTTTTTACCCCTTTTACCTGTTTCTTGCTTCTCTCTGTGGTTTTCTTTTCCTGGTTGTCCTCGTGACGTTCTTCTGGTTCTTTTCATTCTCCTATTATTGTGCTGTATGTCTCCTTTCTTTTCTTCTTTCCCTTGTGTAATTATTTTACCGGGAACAAGGGACTGATGCCCTCACAGTTTGGTCCCTTCCCCTCTCTCTTCTAAACCAACCAACCAACCAACCATGGTTGGCAGCCCTGCAGCCAAGCGACTAGCGCGAGGTTTGGTGTTCTCGTAAAGATAAGTTATTTTAGATTATAAAACACATAGATTAGTACTGATTACGTGGTAAATAAGTGTATTAGTGTGCCGTTTAAGTGTACCATTAAAGGTTTCATTTCTCATTACGTAATATAGCAGAAAACGCGAGAAGACCGTACAGTCGTATTTTCTGTTTACGTTCTGCTGCAGCAAATCTATAGAATTTCGTTTAGTTGTTCCTTGCTCTCTCCAGCAATTTAACTTAGCGTACCTCTTCATTATTTAACTAGCATTTCCGGAAAGTAGCGTAAAGTTTAACTTGTTGTTTCAGAAACTTTGCACTTTTGTTTTTGTTTACACACAGTTGCGTATAGGCCAAATTTGTGAAACCATATTTTCGTGTTTATCTGTAATTTAACTGACTTATTCTTAATAAATTATTACGTTTATCATGAGTGAAAAGTGCTTGACTTGCCGTAGAATTGTTAGGTCGGAGCTTTGGTGTGATGGGTGCTGTAGTTTTTTCCATGTGGGTGACTGTAGTGGCGTGGGAATAGGGGAAGTAAATGAGACTCATCAGTGGTTTTGTAGGATTTGTAGTAGAGATAGGAAGATACTGGAACAGGAGGGGAAAATTGCTGCCCTTCAGGCTGAGTTAGACAAGGCCAGGGGAGATCTTGACAGGTTAAGGAGGGAGAAGGGTAAAGAGAGGTGGGAAGTGGCAACAGGCAACAGGAGGAACAGGCCTAGAACTTTGTCTGACAGCTTTATGGTGAATGTGGAAAATAGATTTGACCTGTTGCTTCAGTTAGAAGCTGGTGAGCCTCAAGCAGTTACAGGTGTAGACAGGGCACAACAAACTTTCAGCAGCAAATTGAAAAGTAAGAATGTAGGGAAATCAGTAAAGAGAAAGAAAGTGTTGTTGTTAGGTAGTTCCCATGGAAGAGGTGTTGGCCAACTCTTGCAGGATGAACTAGGATCAGAATACCAGGTCACCAATTTTTTTAAACCTAGTGCTGGTCTGGAGCAGGTGACAGAGGATTTAGGATCACTTTGCAAAGATTTCACTAAGGAAGACACCATGGTTATAGTGGGTGGGGCAGGTAACAGTATTGACAGAGATCCTGGGTACAGCATAGAGTGTGACCTGGCGAAGATTGCATCAGCATCGAGGCATACCAGTGTTGAGTTTGTATCTGTTCTTGGGCGCCATGACCGACCTCATTTGAACTCTTCTGTCAAGAGAGTTAATTTGGAGCTGGAACGGCTGCTCATGTCGGGTGCGGGGTCACACATTGGTGTGGTTCATGTTGATTCTGTCAGTAGGTGGGATTATACTAGGCATGGCCTTCACCTCAACAGGAAGGGGAAGGGTAAATTGGCTGGGGAAATTGCAAGAAAGTTAAAGGGGGGAAGCACTGTCATGAGTGGTAAAATACCAGTGGTTATAGGATTCAGAAAAGACCCTTTTTTAGGGTAGGGAGGACAGAAAGAAAACAAATTTTAAGAGAGGTTAGAACTGAGACAAACCTTCAGTTTGAGAAAGAAATCAAAAAACATAATTCCAGCTTATTACATCAACATAAACAGCCATTGGTTAAGAATTTTCAACTGTCAGCAGATATTTTAACTCCATCCAATTTTAAGTCAGTCAATGTGAAATGTCAGCTATCTTTATTGCATCAAAATATTCGAGGACTGAGAAATAAAATTAATGAATTAACTATCTGCATAGATGAATTAGAGTCTTCAAACCCAGCTGACATAATCTGCCTCTCTGAACATCATGTGACCACTGGTATAGAACTTTTAAGTGTTACAGGGTTTAGGTTAGCATCTCACTATTGTAGATCAGAAATGGAGAAAGGAGGAGTTGCCACATTCATCAGGAACTGTCATAAATTTAAGAACATAGACATTCATAAATTTTGCCTAGAACAGCATATGGAAGCATGTGCAACAGAATTAGATTTTCACAAAAAATCTTTCATAATATTAAGTGTATATCGAGCACCTGCAGGTAACTTTAATCTGTTTGTAAACCACCTTGAAGCTGTACTGGCCCATTTAACAACCAAAAACAAAGAAATAGTGGTTGCTGGTGATTTCAATGTAGATTTCCTTAAAGACTCTCCCAATAAGAACCTATTTGAGTTAGTAACACTATCATTCAACTTAATTCCCACAGTAAAGTTCCCCACTAGGATAACCACTTGCTCACAAACAGCCATTGATAATATCTTTATAGAAAAGTCAAATGAACAAAATTATATTACAAAACCAATAGTCAATGGCCTCTCAGACCGTGACATGCAGTTCCTTCTGTTAAATGTTAATACTGAACAGGATATAAAATCTGTTAAATCTGAGCTCAAGAGGGTAATCAGTAAGCCAAAAATTGATTATTTTAGGACACTCCTCAGAGACATTCACTGGACTGATGTTTACAGTGCTCATGGCATGAATGAAAAATATAACATTTTTGCTAATAAAGTGCTTACCTTATTTGAACACTGCTTTTCCCCAAAACTTACCAAGGTTAGAGCAAAGTCTACAAAGAAGCCATGGATTACTCGAGGAATAGGGGTATCTTGTAAAACAAAAAGAAAACTGTATCTGTCAATCCGAAACATTTCCAGTGTTGATGCTATAGCACATTATAAGAAATACTGCAAAATATTAAAGACTGTAATACGGATGTCAAAGCAAATATATTACAAGGAAAAGATAGTCATATCAGATAACAAAATAAAGACAATATGGGATATAGTGAAGGAGGAGACCGGTAGAACCAGACATGAAGAGGAACAAATAGCATTAAGAGTAAATGATGCATTGGTGACAGATGTGTATAGTGTTGCAGAACTTTTTAACAAACATTTTATAACTGTTACTGAAAAGATGGGGTTGTCAGGTTCGGTAGATGCTGCTATGGATTACCTTAGACCAGACATTTCAAGTAACTTCCATAATATGAATTTGACCCTCACTACCCCAACAGAAATAATGTCCATCATAAAATCTTTAAAATCAAAAACATCTAGTGGGTATGATGAAATATCAACAAAGTTAATTAAAGAATGTGATTCTGAGCTAAGTAACATATTAAGCTATCTGTGTAACCAGTCGTTTATCAGTGGAATATTTCCCGAATGGCTGAAATATGCTGAAGTTAAGCCACTGTTTAAGAAGGGAGATAAAGAAATAGCATCAAATTTCCGTCCAATTTCACTGTTGCCAGCATTCTCAAAAATTTTCGAAAAAGTAATGTACAGTCGTCTTTATAACCATCTTATCTCAAATAACATACTGTCAAAGTCACAGTTTGGATTTCTAAAAGGTTCTGATATTGAGAAGGCTATCTACACTTACAGTGAAAATGTACTTAATTCATTAGACAAAAAATTGCAGGCAACTGGTATATTTTGTGATCTGTCAAAGGCATTTGACTGTGTAAATCACAATATCCTTTTAAGTAAACTAGAATATTATAGTGTAACAGGAAATGCTGCAAAATGGTTCAAATCTTATATCTCTGGCAGGAAACAAAGGGTGTTATTAGGAAAGAGACATGTATCAAGCTATCAGGCATCATCCAACTGGGAACTAATTACATGTGGGGTCCCACAAGGTTCCATTTTGGGGCCCTTACTTTTTCTTGTGTATATCAATGACCTTTCATCAGTAACATTACCAGATGCCAAGTTTGTTTTGTTTGCTGATGATACAAACATTGCAATAAATAGCAAATCAAGTGTAGTCTTAGAAAGATCAGCCAATAAAATATTTGTAGACATTAATCACTGGTTCCTAGCCAATTCTTTGTCACTAAACTTTGAAAAAACACACTACATGCAGTTCAGAACTTGTAAGGGGTGTCCCAAGAGTATATGTCTAACATATGATGACAAGAAGATAGAAGAAGTGGACGGTGTTAAATTCTTGGGATTACAGCTTGATAATAAATTCAACTGGGAGGAGCACACCACAGAACTGCTGAAGCGTCTTAACAAATCTCTGTTTGCAATGCGAATTTTGTCAGACATAGGGGATATAAAAATGAAAAAGCTGGCATACTATGCTTACTTTCATTCCATAATGTCATATGGGATTATTTTCTGGGGTAATTCATCAAGCCAAGCTAAAGTTTTCCGGGCACAAAAACGTGCAGTAAGAATTATATGTGGTGTGAACTCAAGAACATCCTGCAGAAGCCTGTTTAGGGAACTAGGGATACTAACTACAGCTTCCCAATATATTTATTCCTTAATGAAATTTGTCATTAAAAATATATCACTTTTTCAAACCAACAGCTCAATTCATGGAATCAATACTAGAAATAAGAATAATCTTCACAAGGATTTAAAGTCACTTAGTCTTGTACAAAAAGGTGTGCATTATTCAGGAACACACATTTTCAATAACTGGCCAGCAGCCATAAAAAGCTTAACAACCAATGAAATTCAGTTTAAGAGAAGCCTAAAGGATTTATTGGTGGCCAACTCCTTCTACTCCATTGATGAATTTCTGAGGAAAACCAACTGATTTGTATATAAGTACAACATAACTTCTGCACCATTTCAGTGCAGTAATGTGTTCATTGTAAATAAGTATTACAGTAGTTGTATTACATGTTTCTTACCTTATAAATAAATATAAAACTTTTTTATTTTAAATTCAGTGCAATAGTATTTGTAAAATGACTCTTAGTGTTCATTAAAAAATGACGATCATTCCACTTGGGACCTGTGGAATGGTACATTAGCTTATTTGTTTTAGTTTAAATATTTGTCATGTATTGTTGTTTTTCTGACATGTTCCACATCCTGGAGGACCTCCTCACTACGGATCAATTGGAATGAAAGTAAATCTAATCTAATCTAATCTAACAAACCCCCTCTTTTAAACCAACCACTGAGCGGCATCTTGATAGTCTTTACTCATGAAGCATTGGCAATGGCTTTTGCTTTTCCCATGACAAAACCGTCTGTATAAATTTCTGGTGGCACAAATGGGTTTTCCCACCATCTGTACATCTTGGCCTGTTGCCCTTCCATTTGTTGACACTACAAAATTTCTGGGGCTCATGCTCGATAGGAAACACTCTTGGTCCTCTTGGTTGTCTTACCTGGCAGCCCGCTATAAGCGGTCCCGCAATCACCTACGTGTCCTCAATGGTACTTCCTGGGGTGCCGATCGAACCTTTGTTTGTACTGATCCCTTGTCTGTTCGAAACTCGACTATGGGTGCTTTGTTTATGCATCTGCACACCCATCCCTCTTACACCGTCTCAACACTATCCACCATCATGGCATCCATTCGGCCACGGGTGCCTTTTACACCAGCCTGGTTGAGAGTCTGTATGCTGAAGCTGCTGCACTCCCACTGTCCTACCGGCGTGACTTTCTCCTCAGCAGGTATGCACGCTGTTTGTCTGCCACGCGTGGCCGCCCCTCCTATGCCTCCGTCTTTGATGATTCCGTTGATCGTCAGTATGGGGCTCATCCCTAACTTCACACTACCTGTAACTTCCCCACTGGGTGTGAACCCCGTCACCACCTTGGCTTCATGAAGTGGCCCATGTTAACCTTGGCCTTCATTTACTTCCTAAGGACACTACTCCAGCCTCAGTCTATCACCTCCAGTTTCACAACCTTTGCATCCTTTGCATGGAACTTCGCGATAGTATCTTTGTATACACTGATGGCTCTCATACAGACGGTGGTGTCAGGTGTGCCTTTGTCATTGGCACCTGTGTCTTTCGATATCGGCTTCTGGCACACTCCTCAGTATTTACAGCTGAGTTCTTCACCTTGTATCAGGCCACGTATTACATCCAGCGACACAGCCTTTCCAGTTTTGTCCTCTGCTCACCAGACTCCCTCACTGCACTCCAAAGTCTATGTGCGCTGTACACTGCTCATCCCTTAGTGCAGTGGGTCCAGGAAAACTGTCACTTGCTCACTCTGGATGGAGCCAGTGCCACCATTCTGTGGGTCCCTGGTCATGTCTGTCTGCCAAGAGACAAGGCTGCTGATGCTGCTGCCAACGCTGCACTCCTCATACCTCAGCCTGCAAGTACATATACTCCCTCTGATGATCTCTGCGTTGCCTTCTGTCAGGAGGTGGTGTCCCTTTGGCGTCACCAATGGTCCTCCCTTCACGGGAATGAGCTTCGGCTTATTAAGCCTCTCCCAGCGCCTTGGACAACCTCCTCACGGCCCTCCCACAGGGTTGAGATTATTTTAACTTGACTGCGTATTAGGCGCTGCCTTTTTAGCCATCGTCATTTGCTAAGCGGTACTACCACACCACTTTGTACACATTGCGCCCAAATTTTAACTGTCCGCCACTTCTTGCTGAAATGTCTTTTTTTTTTTTTTTTTTTTTTTTTTTTTTTTTTTTTTTTTTTAAACAAATTACGTTCCAGCTTGGGTTTGCTGTCTGATTTATCAGCCGTTTTAGCGAATCACATGCGGGCTGTTGACTACGTTTTACTTTTATCCACCAAAGCAATATGGCGAAGGCCATTTAATTTTTAGTTTTGGACTTCCATTTTTGTATGGCATTTTTTTCTTAGCCCTTTTCCCACATGCCTGTTTTTAGCTGTCTCGTATTCTGTCCATTGGGACTGACATGTAGTTGTTTGACTCCCCTCTGTGTTCATGTTCTATAGTTTTGACTTGGGTGACCCCAGTTGTTTTTTTGTGCCCTAAGGCAAAACGAAAGATGATAAAAGATTAACAATTCATACAAAAATAACTTGACAATTCCTTTTAATTTTGGTAGAATCCCATAACCCAATGCCTTTTCAATAGAGACTTCCTGGAATGGAAACTTGGCAAAGGATTTTCTCCCTCTTCTTCATCTGAGAAATCTGAAAATAATCCTGAACAAATAGTGCACCACCTTTTTGTTCCTATCCCCATTCAGTGTGAAGTGGTGATCTTCACCTTTATTGCCTTTTGATGTGTCGACGATAGAATATATATATTTATTATCCATTAGCCTTAATGAGTAGTCTCAAGGCATTCATAAAGTAATGACTATCATGTGTTTGTAACCTTGTTATTCACAGATACACAGGCACCAAATTTATTATTTCAAATAATAACTGACTCAATAAAACTTTTTCTAACTTTGATGCTCTGAACACACTGATGATTTGCAGAGCATTGCGAACTGTTCATCAAAGTTAATATCACTAGTGAATTAAAAGATATTTGTGGTAAGAGGATTTACTCTCTCACTCTGTACAGTATAGGAATGGAAAGATGATATGCTATTTGCTGTACTTTTTCACATGTCCAATATAACTGAGGTGTAGAAAGAAAATCCTTCGGAAGTTTGAATCCCAGCTGCTCATTATTAAAAATAAACAAGGTTATAGGATTCCTCTGAAATTGGAAGAGAATTTGTGATTTATTTTTGTCTGAATTGTTAACCATTTCTTATTTGAAGAAGCATCCTCAATTATGATGAACAGCTACATTTCTCATGTTGACAGGTTTAATTTTGGTTTTGTTGCCAAAACACACTATAAATTACAGAAACTCATCTTGCAATAGCTATTGTGACAGAATCTCAAAACAGAGTGTCTTATTAAACAAGCAACAGGCAACCAGAGAGGTAAATACCTTACGGAAAACCTCATTGTGTCAATTTGCTGTAACAAAAGAGCAGATATTTCACATATATTTTCATACTAGCAAATTCTCTTTTCACTAGCTATCAGTGCCTTTCAAAAATTACGGTACTGGATTGAAAAGAATTAAATAAAAACATTAGGTTTCACTGTATAAGTCTAGATAAGAAACTTCTGTAGGTTAACCATATGACAAAATATTCTTCTCGTTGTGTGCTATCAGTTGCCAAAATCTTGTTTCATTATCTTGAAAACAGATTAGGAAATATGAAGTACGTTATTAATATTTCATTCTTGTGCATGACCTGTTGTAAGTGAGCATCCTATATTAACTCAATTTTCTCGAGGTTGGAGACAGACATCCTCCCAAATCTAAAGAAAAATTGAATATCTTAGCTAAATTTTATTCGCAACAAAATAAACTGTAATATGCACCAAACACAAAATCGTAGGGACCTATAATTTTCATTGCAAACTTTTTTGTACTTTGCAAAGTGTCTTACTTAAATGAGAATATCGTAATAAGAAAGACCATGAAGCCGACATATATAGCTGTTTGTACCACAAAAATCAAACTTTGTTGATGTATAGTTTCCGTAAAATCATGTGAGACAGGCTACAGAGCTTGCATGACATTCTACCCATAGTGGCACTGCTCCACCTTGACTAGCAAGCTAACCAGCGTTCTCTGTGCACACCTACAGGTGCATATAGTGGCACTGGGCAGCATGGTGAGTTGACTTGCAGACTACCGGCTTTCTTTATGTTCTTACACTAATTGGGAAATCCTACCTGTACCTCAGCTGACGGTGATCTATTTATCTGAGAAACATGAGACTCTCAACAAAATCTATTGCATCAGCTTCTATACTTATCGACAATAAAATTGAGAGTCATGTGTCTCCAGAAAAATGTAATTCCGTCAGATCTTACTTCTTTTTTCTCTGTTCGTCCAAAAATTTCTCTACCCTGATCAGTTGTGCTGATATTGTTCCCACTAATTGTCTTCCTATCTCAGAAGGCAGATGCCTTACATACTCATCCTCAAATGGTTTTCCTAAAGACCAGTCCTTACCCAATCTCTTCTCCAAAAATTCTGTTCATGTTTCACCAGTCTCCTTATAATCTTCATTATACAGCCCATATATAAAGCTATCCTGTGTGCATTTTGACCAGTACTTTGCTAAGTATTTCCCAGTTGATATGCACCTCCAGTCTAATGATTAAAAACATAAGAGATATTTTCAGCATTGGTCATTACTGATAGTAATGGATCCTTAAAACTACTAATAAACCCAGTAGTGGACATCTCCTTTAGGTTGAAATGTGTTTAATTGCATGCCCTGTAGAAAACATGCATGTTTTTGTTCATCATTGCTTACGTCACCACTACACACCAAAAAACGAGCTGAAACCTTTGGTCGGCTTCAGACCATGCCATTCAGCTTGCATTTCGGTCTCACTATTTGGGACTTGGGTTCAGCTTGCATTTAAGGTCATGCAATGATTGCTGTTTATTTCTAGGTTCATAATCTGACTCATCCGTCGTGTTGGATGGGCACTTCCTGCACCTTCAAATCAAAACTTGTGATCTTAGGGACCTGCTCCACTCGGGGACTTTCTTTAAAAATGTCCTTAACTCATTAGACCACAAATTGGAGGCAACTGGCATATTCTGTGACCTGTCAAAGGCTTTTGACTATGTGAGTCACAGCATTCTTTTAAGTAAATTAAAATATTATGGCATCACTGGTGGTGCTGGAAAGTGGTTTCAGTCATGTCTTACTAATAGAAAACAAAGGGTGTCATTACATAACACTTCAGCAGTAGACAATCAGACATCATCTGACTGGGAAGAAATTACATGTTGTGTTCCCCAAGGTTCCATACTAGGCCCACTGATTTTTCTTCTGTGTATTAATGACCTGTCATCTGTTACATTACCAGATGCCAAGTTTGTCTTATTTACAAATGATACAAACATTGCAATAAATATTAAGTCAAATATAAATTTAGAAAGGGCAGCTAATCAAATTTTTACAGACATTAATCAGTGGTTCATAACCAGTTCACTGTCATTAAACTTTGTGAAGACTCACTATATGCAGCTCAGAACTTCCAAGAGATTTCCTCCTAGTGTGTGTATAAAATATGACTACATGGAAATAGAATTTGAGAGTGTAAAATTCTTGGGAATACAACTTAATATTAAATTCAGTTGGGAGCGACATACTAACGAACTGCTAAAGCGCCTAAACAAGTCTGTGTCTAATGAGAATGATGTCAGACATAGGATATATATATAATGGAAGGAAACATTCCACGTGGGAAAAATTATATATAAAAACAAAGATGAGGTGACTTACCGAACAAAAGCGCTGGCAGGTCGATAGACACACAAACATACACACAAAATTCAAGCTTTCGCAACAAACTGTTGCCTCATCAGGAAAGAGGGAAGGAGAGGGGAAGACGAAAGGAAGTGGGTTTTAAGGGAGAGGGTAAGGAGTCATTCCAATCCCGGGAGCGGAAAGACTTACCTTAGGGGGAAAAAAGGACAGGTATACACTCGCACACACGCACATATCCATCCACACATACAGACACAAGCATATATATATTGCTTATTTTACTCCATTATGTCATATGGTATTATATTTTGGGGTTACTCGACAAACCGACAAAAAGTTTTTAGAGTACAGAAGCGTGTAATAAGAGTGTAGGGTAGTGTAAATCCAAGAACATCATGTTGAAACCTATTCAAAGAACTGGGCATACTAACCACACCTTCTCACTATATTTATTCTTTAATAAAGTTTGTTGTAAATAATACATCTCTTTTTCCAACTAACTGCTCAGTACACAGTATCAATACTAGGAATAAGAACAATATACATAAAGATTTAAAATAACTTACTCTTGCTGAGAAAGGAGTCCAGTATTCAGCAACGCATATTTTCAATAAGTTACCAGCAACCATTAAGAGTTTAGTTTCAGACAAGGCATATTCCATCCATGAATTTCTCAAGTGCAGTAGACTATTTTAATGAAATTTATTATACTTTAATTTTTGACAATACTTCGTTGTAACAACCAAGTAACTACCTACTGTGTGAATGATGGATGTATGGAAAATAGATGTAAGTATCAAAACTTGTAAATATTAGAAGTTTAATTTTAATTCATGTAAACAATTTTACTGTTTATTGACTGAGGATCATTAAAATTAATGTAACTCAAGTTTTTCTAATTTCATTTTCGTAATGTGTTTATCTGACATGTTCCACACCCAGGAGGATCCCCTTTTTTGTGGGTCTATGGAATGAATAATTTAATCTAATCTACATTTGTGATATGTTCCTAAAGCTCCTGTCTTGTTTTATTTAATTCTGTAACTAGCTCAGTGTGTTCTCATTTGACTTTAATTTCAGTTTGGTCTTGTTTCACTTCACCAGCAGCACAATCTTGACTTTCTAGCATCTGTTGATGGAATTAATTAACTCCCTCTTTCTGATATTGATCAAGAACTAGTCTGTCTTCTTTGAACTGTCTAGCTATGCTACGCAGCAGTTTTTTGGCTCTGTGTGTGTGTGTGTGTGTGTGTGTGTGTGTGTGTGTGTGTGTGTGTGTGTGTGTGTGTGCGCGCACTTTTAAGATTTTGTCTGATTCTCACAGCAAAATCTTTTGTGAGATTAGCCTAATTTTTTTCAACTCTGTTCGCGCAAGAGTTGCCAAAGTAGTTTCATTGTACCTGAAAAATCTGCTGTCAGTGGATTTTCCACGCCCATCTTCCATTTTCCAGTTTTGGGTTACTGTGTGGAGGCACCTTGATCCACAACCTCTAGAAAAGTATTTGTATTCAGTTCTATTGGATTTCCCTGACCATCCATTTACTGACACTTCTTTTCCTGTATCTGCAGCTTCAAGTAAGTCTGCACTTGCTGTGGTGTCACCGCCAGACACCACACTTGCTAGGTGGTAGCCTTTAAATCGGCTGCGGTCCGTTAGTATGCGTCGGACCCGCGTGTCGCCACTATCAGTGATTACAGACCAAGCACCACCACACGGCAGGTCTAGTCTAGAGAGGCTCCATAGCACTCACCCCAGTTGTACAGCTGACTTTGCTAGCGATGGTTCACTGTCTACATACGCTCTCATTTGCGGAGACGACAGTTTAGTATAGCCTTCAGCTACGTCATTTGCTACGACCTAGCAGCAAGGCGCCATATTCAGTTACTATAATTACTATCTTCAAGAATGTATTTTGAACAGATAATATTGTGTATCATGTACCGTAAAGAGTGACGTTCATCATTTATGGATTAAAGTTAAGTATCAAACTAATTACGTCCGCTTTCTGAATTCTCATTCCTTGTCATGTTCCAGACATCACGTCGGTATAGTGCTTCCCTCCTCACACCAGCCCGCGTGAGCTAAAATGCGTGCATTTCGGCCTCCACTCGTAACACGGTGTTGGCTCTTCTGCTAACACAAAACTTGCTATATTAGCCATATAGTCCTTGTCATCAATTTTAGATTTGTTACTAAATGACGTAAAGAAGATACTAAAGCAGCACTGTAAACTATCCAACACAATATACGTCTACTATTTGCAGCACACTATTTATGCTGTTAATCACACTAAGGAGCAATGCAGTGCCATGCAATACTATGCCTTTCGTTCAGTTATGTACGACAGCCCATGACAATGATCTGGCCGCTTTTGCAAAATACTGCAGATGTGATGCATCGTGATGCAATGGTTCTGTAACTCTTCTTTCTTGCATAATCCAAAAGTGATGAAATCCACTTTCCACGTACACGCAGTTACCATTCACAGCGTGTTCCTAATTCCCTTCTGTGGCTAGTTGTACTTATTCAGTGTCTACGATTTCTTCCTAGTGCAATCTGATATGAAGTTCTCTTTGAAGATATGGCAATATTTTCATTTAACAGAATGTTGATTAATGTCCCCTAATTTCTATTTTTATCCCTAGTTTCTTTTCTGAAGAACAAAGTTCTTTCACACGGCGACACGTACAGTTTCTTCAGCATAGAACAAAGTCCTTTAACTTTTTCTCTACGTTATCCGAAGATTGCATTAATTTGATTAACTCATGTGTTGATGTATATGACCTCTCCCTGTACCTCAACAGTTTTCTCTTGGCTGTCAGGCTACTGAGAAAAGAGAGGTGACGATTTACATAGCGATACATAGATGGCAAATGAATTATATCGTGCATGAACCAAACTAAGAGGGCATGCTGAAATGTAATGACTGTGACTATTTTATGTGAAAACTCGTAAACCTTTTTAAATAAACAAATGTTATTAATAGTATACATCTTTATTTTTCATGTCTACATATTTGTTTCCCAACATCCCCTGCACAACAAACACATTTCTCCCAACAAGAGACCAGCTTATTAATACCATCACTGTAGAATGTTCAACTTTGTTGGTAGAATTACAATCTCGCCTCTGTTTGCACCACTTCCTCAGTATCAAAGTAAAGCCCTCAAACATATTCTTCAATTTTTGGAAACGCATGAAAATCGGTTGGGACCAAGTCGGGAGTGCATGGAGGATGATAGATGACAGTGAACCCGAAGCACCAGAATGTTACAGATGTTGCAGTGCTCATTTGTGCTCTCACATTGTCATGCTGAAGGAGAGAAAGCTCAAGGTGTGGATGAGCTTTTCGAATTTGAGATTAGACTACAGCATGCTGTGTCATGTGCACCAACATAGTTATGTTACACACAGCCGTATTACACGCTACTCTGGTGTCAGAGGTCTACTAATGTGTAGACATGAAGAATAAAGATGTAGAATGTCAATAACATATGTTTTATTTAAAAAGCTTTAAGGATTTTGGCATAAAAAATTCAAAGGCATAACTTCCCAGCACACCTCAGTACACACTGTTTTCTGTGCTATTAGGAATCTGTATTCAACAATATTACTAGAATGATAAAAAGTCGCGCAACTGAAACACAGTTCATTAATACTTCCAACAAGTAAATGTTCCCTAGTCTGTTTCATGCAGTCTCACAGCACTTATTCAGTCCAGCCACAACTAAAAGTTTCAGCTTGAAGTTATGTTCAGAAAGATTTAAGTGTCTCGGTAGCTTATAGTTAACTACTTCTGGTTTTCAATAAAGATAAGTCACCTTGATAATATTCAAGCTTCCATGTGGCATAAATGGCAGCCACTCATGTAAAAAATGCATGATCTCTCTTCCACTTATAACCTTCAATGCCTTAATTATTAGTTCACCAAACTTCTTCCTTGTGTACAGAAATACTTCTTGCTTTCACTATACTCCTCAAAGTCGTAATCATGCAAACACTTCTTCACCGACACACTTTCTCTAACATAGGGGCTGCAGCCCAATTGTCACCATTGGGCGCCCATACAACTCTGAACTGCCTGTCTTGCATCTGCTCAAGTGCGTGCAATCGAATAGGGAATTCCCCATCTGTTGTGGTGAAACTGTTCCTTCTGGAAAATATCAAAAGACCAACAGTATAGTATTCATGAGATGTTGGTGAATGTGATAGATTATTAGTAAAGGTATTGATAATAGTACCCTTACAGGTATTGGTAATAATTACTTATGTACAATGAATATAATTAATCAGGAGCCAGAAAGATGACATTGGGCTTTGAATAATGCAAAAACAGATGTGTTTGTTGTAACTCGTGATTAGACATTAATGAATTTCCTGTCCACTTAGTGCTGGCTAGATATTCCCAGTTGTACATAGACTGAGTAAGAAATATGAGAACATTTTCAGTTTGAAGAAGTTAATGTAAGGATCTCCTGCTTAGGCCGCCTAGGATCCTATATATTGAGCCATTGATTTTGTAAGTCCCAGTGCCATGCAGTAAAACAAGACAGCTTGCACTATCAAGTAAGAAAACAAAAAGTGATACGTGGAGAGGGATGTGTACCTGTTGCAACCAAAAATATTGATCTGTTGCAGAATAATGTTAACATTTTGGTCCTATGTAAATTCAGGATTTAAGCATGTCTGTGGTACATACACTCCTATTTAACAGTTGCTGTAAAGCTGTATCTGTATACAGGCCCAACAGTTGATTCTTTTATCATTACATTTGATCCAAAAGCTGTTGTTGAATATTGAAATCCACAGTTCGTAGCACTTTCCATACAGCCATGATCTTGTCTTCTGCGTGTAATGTCTTGTTATCACAAATGATGGCGTGGCTGAAGACATCTTGCAGATGTTTGTTAATGAATGAACCCTGCTACCACAAGACACTTGAATTAAATTTGATAATTTAGTTAAAGAATACAGGGGTGCACTAAGTGTACAATATATTATTCAGAATAATAAAATAAATGCAGATCAGTTGAAATATCTTCTTAGTGCCATTCTTATTGAACTACACCAGCTGCCACAATCTACCTTCCTTAGCACCTTTACAATTATCCCAAATGTTTGACAAACAGATATGTTTGCACTTTTTTAATGTGCAACTCGCCTCTCACTCCCAACTCACTCACACATTAGCCTGTTGCTGTAAGTCACTCAGACCCATCCGCTCCCACTAGCCCATTCGCACTCATTGATTCGGTCCAGATCATTGACATTATCTCCTTGTGTGTCTCTGTCACGGTCCCCCCGTCTCTCAGCCAGTCTCCGTCATTCTGTCTCCCCTCTCTCTCTCTCTCTCTCTCTCTCTCTTTTTCTCTTTCTCTTTCTGCTACTATCTCATTCATTCATTCATTCATTCATTCCCAACTACTGCTATCTCTTCTCACTGTCACTATCCCTCTCTTCCTCCTTGTCATTGACTGTCTCACATCATCATTAGCTCTCACCAACTTCCACTTTCTCCTTTTGTTTATTTCTCTTCTGCTAGCACTGCCTCGTTCACTCTTTTCCTAGCACTATTGTCATTCCACTGTCGCTGTGTTTCTTTTTTCTCACACACAGCCATTGCCACATTCACTCTTTCTGTACCATAACCACTGTCTTCTCTCAGCATAAACAAGTGTGAATATGTTCACACGCCAAATTTTTTGTGAAAATTTTAAGGTGCTGAGGAAGGAAGAATGAGGCTGCTGGTGCCTCTCTTTTCAGTTAGTTTTTTAAACAGGAGCATATTTGCCTTAGCATTTTTCCACTGGTTCCCTTCTCTCTGCTACATCAAGACATGTTGTTCTTGTGAAAAGAATTTTACCGGTCAGAAAATTTTGACAGTTTACTTATGTGAAATTGAAATGATGCGAAAACATTGGATTATATGTGCACAAACATTTTGCATGTGCTTCAGAACACAACCAACATGGGGTTCCCATAAACCTTCTCCTGTGCGCGCCCACCCTCTCCCCCACCCTCTCCCCCATAGTTGTTTGCTTAACTGCATTAAGTCTTGTGAGTCTAACTTATGTCCAGTAGACTAAATTTTTAAATTTTGGGATACCAACTGGCAATTTTATTTCTGAGGCACTCTCACCTTTTAGTGTTTCAGGCGCAAACTTCTCTGTGGGAATGCGCATTGTTGTCGATAAAAAGTAAAGAATTGTCATAAGGCAGAACAAAAGTCAAAGTTGATTCACTAGAGGAAAGGTTAGCTTATTTTTCCTACTAGTGTTTTATTGGTGAATATTCCAGTTTTATTTTATCCATGCTGGATCTTGTTGAACTCCATGGCTGCTATTAAATTTAACATCATTGATGGAGAATGCAACCTCTCACGCATACTTTTCTAAAAGCTTTGCGTTATTGCTGTAACTGGTTTTGGGCTGTCATGCCAGTCTTCAGATATTGTCGGGGGGAAAAAAAAAGTATAGCCGTCTGAAGATAGGCACAACAGCCTGAAACAAGCAGAACAATTAAATTTTCTCTCTCCTATTCTGAAACTGCAGTTGAGTGTTAACAACAAATTTATAAGTGAATAAATGTACATCAAAGGTTTGGTTAATGTTCCAAATTGTTTGAACAAATGCCAGCTAGATGTACATGTGTGAACTCTGCCTATAATTATAATAACTTTTCTTTTGTGCAATGATACATTTTTTTCAAAATAGTGTGTTACACCAGAATATTACCCCACAGGATGTCAGTGAATGAAAATATGTAAAATACATTACTTGCCGATTTCTATAGCCCCAAAGGGTGTGTGTGTGTGTGTGTGTGTGTGTGTGTGTGTGTGTGTGTGTGTGTGTGTGTGTGTGTGTGTGTGTGATTTCTGTATACATTTACTTCCATTATACGCCATGTACTAAAATTTATATTTTTATTTTTCAGGGTGACACTTCTGGTGATTATAAGAGAGCTTTGCTTGCTATTGTGGATTGATGAAAATTGTCTTTTTCTGTATGTAACCACAACTTTTTGTGATAAAATGAATCTCAGATTGTGAACTTGTACTAGTTTAGAAATGAAATTTGGGCTTCTGAATATGACAAAAAGAGTAATTGTTTATTATTATAAGATCTAAGGTGACGGCTTGATCTTGATATGAAATGAGTGTAATATACAAATTTTATTTATTCAGAAAAATATATGTATACAATGAAACTGCACCAGACTTTCATTGTGTGTTTCATTTTTCTCCTTTATTTAGCAGAGTTTAATTTATACATAATCACAGCAACTGAAAAGCTAAACTACATTAACTGCATGGACTTGAAAGACTTTTAGTACCTGGAAGTAATGCACGATTGCTTCAGGGTTTGAGGTACCACTTATTATTCAGCAAGGCAAATTGGTTATCTGGCTGTTGTGGAAACTAACTTGGCCACATGACAAGGTACAGTCATGTTCAAGTTCAAAGTAGTGTTAATTGGTACTTCAGTGTAAGCACAAAAAATGGTTGTGTAAAATATATTCATGGGAAACTACAACTTTATGTTTAACATTACTAATTATATCGAAAATGCCAACAAGAAAGGTGTGATAGTGCCAACAGGGAAGGCGGCGGCAGGTGCAAAAAAATGTTGACAAGCAAAATTTAAGTCTGTCGTTGGTTTGCAAATTACAGTAAGGCATGGTGCAAAGAGAGGCATCATTTGCATATCTGCCCCCCAAGAAGAATAATTATAATGCTCACAATAAACTTTCAATTATTGATGTACATAGATGTGTTATTAGACATTAAATTCTGTGCAAAGAAACTTGGAGAAAAAACTGTTCCATCAATGTGACTTGATTTTTTAAAAACGTGCCCGAATGAGGAGTCATCCAAAATTGAAGTGTTTTATGTAAGTGAACCATGGATTCATACACGCTACACTGAAAATAAATATTGCAAAGTGATGGTGTGCAAAGAACAGTGATGATCAACATTTCATTGTTGTAAATGCAGAGTTTCATCCTGGGGTCTTCTATCCTTATTGGCTTAACGGAAAAATTTCAGACTGTCATGTAAAAATGGAGAGAGAAAAAAATTAAAAATACATAGAGACAAGGAAAGCTGAACTTTTGTCATTAATCAAAGAGCATAACAGTCTCTTTATTCCACTGACAAAATATTGCAAAAGATCGTTCCCTTCCTACTTCTATTATACCACCATGACCTGACTTCTATAGATCTGGTCTGGAATCTTGAAAAGAATAAAATCCATAGTCTTTATTTGTGAAGCATCTTGCTTCTAGGGTGTAAATACAATGGTGCTGCCAGCCTGGTTAGGTAACCAGTTTGCCTTGGCAGGTACTAAGTGCATTTTCTACAGTAACAGTGTCTGATACTGAATTTAAAAGCTGCATGAAGTATGGAAAAGTTAAGTCTCCATATATTTACTAACACACTGAGTTGTCTCCATGTGGATAAGACTAGGTTTAAATGTCTGTAGAAGAGAACAATGACTCAATAGCCGAAAACATGGGAAGAGGAGTGGCAGTTGAATCCTGTGCTAAGATTAGCACAATGGGAAGAAGTACATATTCACATTTTGAGACTGAAATGTTCAGGTGCTGCATAGTACAGGATTTATAGACATAGAAAAATGCTCCTTTCATTAATTTCTGAGCACTTGAAAGTCAAAGGTTGACAGCACTTCGGTAAATTGTAGAAATATACAGTTAACACAACATTGTGGTATTAACTAAAGATTCATTGATCACAAAAGTGGAGTAAATAGAGGCATTAGACAAAACTACAGAAACACTAAAAACAAAACACAACACATTACCATGCCTAATACAATATAGTAAAAGCCATGGATCCCTAAACATAAGGTGCCAACATCGAAGTTTGAAGTGCACAATGCACAGTGTATAAGTGAGGGTCAGCCATGGTGTGCCAAACTTCACGTGGGATGTGAGTGGGCTAAGGCTCGGCCTGTCTCGGCATTGCTCATTTCTTCCTGGAAGTAATCGGTACAGTGCGATATTTCATTTGGTATTGCAGCATGGCATTTTTCGGTCAGTCTCTTTAGTTTGGCAGAAACGTGTTGTCAGTGCTGTTTTACCTTTGCTATTTGTTCATGGTACGAAGGATGTTTACAGGTTCAGTGGCTATTTGCACAAAGAGATAGTTTAGCGATCTGTCATCATGAGCCTTTAAAAATGAATGGGAATAACAGAGACGGTATGAGAATTCTCAATATATATTATGCAGTCACATAAGTGACTGGTAGTGCAGATTTGCTATGAAATGATATTACAATTCGATGCAGAAAGAATTTAAAGATTTAAGTGACAGTGAAAGAGCAAAAGCTTTTGTTTGACAGACAGAAGGTTTGTGTTAAAGTTGCAGGCATGCAGCACATGAAGTTGAAGTTGATGGTATAAATAATAAAATTTTTGAAGTTGCAACAGTTTTGAGTGGAACTGAACGAAGAGTATGGAGGCTTTATATATTACTGCAAAGTATGTTGCTTTAGTTGAGGAGCATGCCTGGAATGATTTTTAGACTTAAAACACGCTAGTGTTGAATTTATGGAAGAAAAAGGAGTGCAGGAATGAAAATTAAAACATCGAGAATTGATTTCAGACCTTGCATTTTGAGTGGACTTGGCTCCACACTGCTTACAGTAAGACTTTCAAATGTGAGAAACAACTTATTTGTGATTTGATGGGGATGCATTTGAAAAGGAAAATTGTGTTATAGATAGGGCACACTCTGATATACACAGTCCAGTTGTGTAAGCACATAGCTGTTAAATAAAAGGTTTGTAGAATTCATTGTGGCCTTGAGAGAATGATAATGGTAGTTTTCTAAATGTTTTGAGAACACTGTCAATCTTACATTTGTTTTTGAGGCCATTGGCCATTTCAGTTGACACCACCCATGTTCGTGTGCAGATGTAATTGATTCACCTGCAAGGTAATTCCTGTTTTAATGGCAAATCCTTCTACATTCAAACTGTCCAGGAATTCTACATTGCTTTCCTCAAATAGTTTTTCCATGTCTCCATAGGTTGCAAAAGTGCTACAATATGTCAATCGATGTACTTGTGTGAAAGCTTTTTTTATTATAAAACTAAATGTCATGTTTGTATGGAAACCTGAGTCTGAAAATCTGTGGAACTGTCTGAATCTGTCAATATGCTGACACTTTTTACTGTTATGTCTTCAGAGCATCAAAAATAATTAGTACTGAAAATCTGTTTTGTTTGTGATCTATGTTGTTACAAAACGTGAAATATAAAACCAAGTTGTATGCAGTGCGACTGCACTCCCATTTAAATGTGGTGTTATTGCAGTTTCCCCCTATTCATGTTCAGACAGCATGTCGTAGTGTTGGGGTAATATGCAGTGAGGCTGAGTGCTATGGCATGCCTGCCAGGACACGGCTCGCAAGCCGAACTCTTGGCCACTCCAAGTCTAAGGAGTTTAGGTTGCCATGAGCTTCGCTCCTACAGAACAGATGCTGTGGGAAATCTTAGTTCCAGAACTACACAGCCAGACCAGCAAGTGGGGACAAAAGTGTTCTGGCTAGTCAACGTGCACTGCTACAGTAGAGGTTGTCAACATACCACACCTCTTCCTGCATCCACAGTGTCACATGCCGAGAATAGGCCTACATGTACCCTATTGCATGGCAGCTATTTAGACCAGCGCATGAGCTTAGCAAGCCAGTTCCATAGCAGTGAACAACTAATAAGATGATTTCAGTAACGCGTTTACGGTCGACGACGACGACGACCACCACCACCACCACCACCACCACCACCACCTTTCAGGACACCTTCTTGTGTCCTCCTTGTAGACTCCAAGTGTGATCGGTGACATGCTAGCTGGAACTGTGTGTGATTTTTATTGTTTTTTCTTCACTCACAAGATAGTTTCAAGACTTGACTTTGTGCTTCTATACTTGTTGGACTTATTTTCTATACTGTTTGATCATCGGAACTACTCCTGTGAAGTACAACTGTAAGATATTTTGAAAGCATCTACTTCCATGACTTAAGCTACAGTGCAGACTTGTTTTGTGTTTAACTTTATTCAGACTTCACGATTTTGCTCACCTTTTAAAATGTTGTATTTTCAGTTGTCAACTGATTATTTTCACATGTAGGATAACTTAATTATCTGTTTGCTTTGGGAACTTTATTTCTGTTTGCCACTGGAGAAACATTGTTTATTTTTCACTTGTGGAAGAACTTCACTTTCATAATATGTTGAGGACTTTGTTAAAATTGTGTTTGAGAAATAAATTTATTATATTGTAGCTACTTGTCTCTCGTAGAACTGGATAATACAGGTCCTATGTGGGTTTGAAGGGGATCTTAAACCATTCTTCCTGCACAAGTTGAGGTAACAGTGGAGGTGGACAGTGGTCATGCACCATATCGGTCACGCACCCCTTTCGAAAGCAGACCACAAACACTCAATGTTATTGTGATCTGGTAATTGGTGGCCAGGGAGATGCAACAATCAATCTCCATGCTCACAAAACCAGTCCTGCATGGTGGAAACAGGGGCCCTGTCGTCTTGGAATGCGGCATCACCAGTGGTGGAACAAACATTGCACCAAGGGATGGACCTGATGAGACAAAATGGTCACACAGTCTGTCACAGTAATGCAACATTGGAGAGTAACCCCAAATTGTCACCACACCCCTGGGATGTAAATAGTGTGTAACAAGACTCATCTGACCAAGGACTTTCTTCCATCGTTCCATAGTCCAGGTTTTGTGGCTTGGCTCCACATTTTCATGTTACAAGCACTTGGATATTTGACGAATGGTTTTGGAATTCCAGATCGCCCTGCAATTCCTGTCTTGTGGACCACCTCCTGTGTTGTTTTGGTGCTGACAGGATACACAAGTGTGACATTCAGTCCTGCAGTGACTATTACAACTGTCTTCCTCTTATTTTTCATCACAATCTCACAACACACTTTCGCCCACGGCATGATTCAATGCATGATGTTTTCTGCTTTCCCTGTATTCAGTATAAATCTTAGATATAATGCCTCTTGAAACACCAAACATTTTGGCTCCATTCATTACAGAAGTGCCCACCATACAAGCACCAAGAATTTGCCAATGTTCGAATACACTGAGCTCTGACATAAAGCACTAACATCTGCACAGAATACTGTTAGGGCCACAACTGACACATATTGAGGACACTGCACATGTGCCATTCAGGTCAAATACAACAGTGGAACCTGCAGGCTTGGCTAGCCTTTGTGTTTTTGTTTGAGTAACGATTTATCATGGTGTTACCATATTTTTGTTCAGCCTCCATATAATAATTAGTTGGATATACCATGGGCTCAATAAAATGTTTGTATTAATATGTTAACACATACACATTTTATTTCTTGCATTTTTTATTAATTTTGTATATAACTTATTTCCTAAATTGAGTGTACATGTGTTGGAGAAGGAATTGTGTAATGTGCTTTCCTCGAATTAAAAACATAGTGACGTTTTGATACAATAATGTACTTTGTCCTTGTTATTTCCTTGACTATATATTGTTTTGTATGTTCAATAAATTTTATGAGCTACTTTTGAATCTACAGTTGGCAAAGATTCACAGAGGTTCTCTTTATTTTAATTAATGTAACTAACAAAACTTCAGATTAAGGAGCTTGAAAAATATTCTGTACATTTTAATCTGCAAGTTTTTTTACTTACTATCAGCAGTGCTAAAAACAATAGCTAAATGTTTAGAAGATTGGTATGTGTAAAGAGATTCAAACTGAATTGCTTGAAACTTGTTACAAAAGCAAATGAGCTCTCTGGTTTCTGGTAAAAAAAATACAATGAAGAGAAGTATAATTATGTGTCATTATGTGCATATTAATAGTTTAAAATGGCCATTGTTTTAAGAATCGGGAGGAGGGAAGGAATATAAGAACAGCAAAACTTGTGAAACAAACCAAGATGGCAAGTGCAAGCATCTAGCATGATAATCCAATGAATATAGTTAAATTTGTGAAAGTGAGAAATATGTACTGATCTCAGCAAATCAGTGCCACAAGATGTATCTTCTCATCGTAATGCTGCAAAAAGTATGATGATTATAAAATGCAAAGCAGTAAACAATTAACAGTTGTACTGGTACTAGCCCGAACAAAAAACCACTTGTCAGGTTTAAAATCTGACACAAAATGAACTTTTTGAGTTAATGAGATACAGAGGTTGAAAGACAAATATGATACAATGGTGAAGAATAACCTACATTTAAATTCAGAAGTCTAAAGATTAACTTCTTCAGTCCCAGTGAGAAAATGTTTTCATTTTTTGTTTTATTGATGTTACCCAGCTACTTTCTAAATTATGTTGTTTTCTAAAATATTTAAGGTACTCCCATGAGTACAGGTCTTAATCAGTAGACTAAAAGATATTTTGACACTTATCAAGAACTTTGTTTGTAGAATTTTAAAAATCAGTTGTTTTTGAGTCGTCGTCTTCAGTCCAGAGACTGGTTTCATGCAGCTCTCCATGCTACTGTATCCTGTGCAAGCTTCTTCATGTCCAAGTAACTTCTGCACCCTACATCCTTCTGAATCTGCTTTGTGTATTCATCTCTTGGTCTCCCTCTACGATTTTTACCCTCTATGCTGACCTCCAGTACTAAATTGGTGATCCCTTGATGCCTCAGAACATGTCCTACCAACCGATTCCTTCTTCTAGTCAAGCTGTACCACAAACTTCTCTTCTCCCCAATTCTATTCAATACCTCCTCATTAGTTATGTGATCTACCCATCTAATCTTCAGCATTCTTCAGGAGCACAACATTTTGAAAGCTTCTGTTCTCTTCTGGTCTAAACTATTTATCGTCCATGTTTCACATCCATACAAATACCATCAGAAAATCCTTCCTGACACTTAAACCTATACTCGGTGTTAACAAATTTCTCTTCTTCAGAAATGCTTTTTGGCATTGCCAGTCTACATTTGATATCCTCTCTACTTCGACCATCATCAGTTATTTCACTCCCCAAATAGCAAAACTCATCTACTACTTTAAGTCTCTCATTTCCTAATCTAATTTCCTCAGCATAACCTGATTTAATTCGACTACATTCCATTGTCCTCATTTTGCTTTTGTTGATGTTCATCTTATATCCTTCTTTCCAGACACTGTCTATTCCGTTCAGCTGCTCTTTCAGGTCCTTTGCTGTCTCTGACAGAATTACAAGTCATCGGCAAACCTCAAAGGCTTTTCTCTCTTCTACATGGATTTTAATTTCTACTCCATTTTTTTCTTATTTTCCATTACTGCTTTCTCAATAAATAGATTGAATAACATTGGGCATAGGCTACAACCCACTCACTCCCTTCCCAACCACAGCTTCCCTTTCGTGCCCCTTGACTCTTATAACAGCCATCTTCTTTCTGTACAAATACTAGACAGCCTTTCGCTTCCTGTATTTGACCCCTGCCACCTTCAGAATTTGAAAGAGAGTATTCCAGTCAACACTGTCAAAGGCTTTCTTACCCAAAGATATATTTAACTTCTTGGACATGGTTCTTGTGCAAGAAGAGTGCCTTCGTAGCTGCATTTAGACTCACTCTGCTGACTTATATCTCCAAAAAATAAGTGGCACTGCAAGCAGAATGTGATGCAATCAAATAGTAAAAATGAAACTATACAACCTACACGAATGTGTGATATAGGTCTTCCAATAATAAAAACAGTTTATTAATTTTACAATGCAAATACTTAATGTCCACATGTGTATCCGTGGACTGAAGGGGTTAAGATAATTCACATTCATCCTACAAGAGAAACCAGGCAGGAGATCTGATTTAAGTGTGAAACAAGTAACTTAAAAATCAGATTGGCCAAAACCTTAAATTACATAAAAGTGCAAAAATAAACGAAAAGTCATGAAATAATAATAATAATAATAATAATAATAATAATAATAATAAATGCCGCATGTGGAGTTGATAGTCTCCCATCGGGCGCCTCCCCAGGTGGCGGATAGGGGAATGCTCTCCAGATATGGAGGGTACCGGGGAAATAAAATACTCGGGATGGACCAAAACTATCAACAGAAATCCACTAACGTCTGCCTGGTATCCAGCGGTTAGGGGTCAGCGTCTGTTCGCCTAGATGGTGCGGCTGCAGCAACCTTCTTGATCTCAACAATCAAGTCGTATTCCTTGTGATCTTTCCTCAGAAGGATCACCACCAAGTTAGTTTTCAACTTGAAAACCAAACATGATGATGTCCAAATTATTACACACAAAACAAAGACACTTCATCGGTACACTTAATACTAATACTCTTTTCAAACTAGGCAAGATCAAAAAACTTACAGACGTGCTGCAAAAATTCCAGATCAAAATCCTAGCAATCCAGGAAACACGATTTACGGACGAAAACCATTTTGATACAGACAACTACAGGCTCTACAAAGGAAAACTAGCAGTTAAAACTAATGAGAAAGGACTCAAACGGTTTGGTACAGCATTTGCAGTCCACAAATCTATCAGCGGCTCTGTCATTGACTTCCAGTCTGCCTCAGAACGTATATCAAAGCTCTCCGTCAAATCGGCCAACAAAGCATATACCTTGATCAACGCACACGCACCCACAAATAACTATAACAAGAAGAACCGCCAGAAAGTGGATGACTTAAGGAATGACCTTGAAGAGACGACAAACAAAATTGCCAAACACCATGTAATAATCTTGTTAGGCGACTTTAACGTACAATTAGGCAAAGAGAAAAAACACAGGAAAATCACCGGAATCCATACAGCTCACAAGAGAAATAACAAGAATGGGGAAAGATTGATAAGCTTTTGCGAAAATTTCGGCCTCGTAATTATGTCAACACAATTCAAAAAACGTAACAATAAACTGTATACTTGGAAGACGCCCAACACAATGTTGGGTGTATTCCAGATAGACCATGTGGCCATCTCCAAGAGTAACACAGCAGAAATTCTGAATGTGAAAATGAGAAGAGGATTTTTTGACTCAGACCACCATCTTCTACAGATAAAGACCAGATTACCACCCAATAGGAAAAAAGCCAAAACTAAACAAAGTGCTGAGACCAGACCCCAAATACATAAAACTCAACAAGGAAAACATCTTACAGGAAATTAGTCAGACAAACACCACAAACTGGACAGAACTTGTGGATGTCCTCAAATCCACGATGAAATTGGGTCAACCCCCGAGAAGGAGAAAACACAGGTGGTGGAATATAATATGTGACCAAGCAATAGAAGAAAGGACCAGTGCCTGGAAAAACTTCAATAGTCACAAAACATCAGAAAAATGGCAACAATTTCTAGTAATCCGAAAACAAACATCGAAAACTATTCGGAGGGGAAAAAAGAAATTATGACAAACGGCGACTAGATGAGGTAGAACAAGACTTTAAGAACAACAACACCAGGAATTTTTATAAGATGTCTAAAGAACATATTGCAGGATACCAGCCACCCAATCTTTGCTTCAAGAAATCGGATGGTTCGCTAGAAACTAACACGAAGAATAACTGCCAAATCCTCACAGACTATTTCAACAAACTTCTAAACTGCGAAAGACCTACAGATTATTGCAGAACTATGGAAACTAAATGATGAAAGATTAACAGGAAAAATTCACAAAATCATATTAAACATTTGGGAAACAGAACAGATCCCTTCTGAATGGAAATGCGCACTCATCCATCCACTCCACAAAAAAGGGGACAAAACTGAACCAAATAATTACAGGGGTATCTCACTCGTACCGGTCACATATAAAATCCTATCAAAAGTTCTCATGACTAGATTAGAAGAACAAGCTGACCCACAAACAGGAGAATACCAGGCTGGTTTTTGCAAGGGACGATCATGCATAGAGCAGATCTGGAATCTGAAAATGATTCTCCAGATGAGAAACACCCGAAACACAGTGGTCACTTTTGTAGATTTTAAAAAGGCCTACGACTCAATAGACAGAGTAGCGCTCTGCAAGACGCTGGATGTATTCAGCATTGACAGAAAGACAAGAGCAATCATTCGGGAAACATTAACTGACACAGTCTCCAAGGTTAAATTTATGGGGGATATCTCAGAACCATTTGAAATCCAAACTGGAGTGCGACAGGGTGATGGACTTTCACCATTACTCTTTAATATCATTCTTGAACAAATTATCAGGACATGGGAAAAAGAAGTCAAAGGAATCCAAATTGGCATTAGAAAAGATAATAGATTCAATGTGAAGTGTTTAGCTTTTGCAGATGACCTTGCAATCCTCACAAATAATAGAAAAGAAGCCACTAACGCCATAGAGAAGTTACACGAAATTGCACAAAGAACCGGACTGCAAATCTCATATGAGAAAACCCAGTACATAGAAAGAGTGCCACAAGACAAATTGCCTATTGTGACAACCCATGGGAAAATCGTACAAGTACCACATTTTAAGTACCTGGGAGAAATCGTCCAGCCATCAGGGATCAACCTAAAGGCCAATGAGGAAAGAATAAAAAAACTACAGAAAGCATATAAACTCACGTGGAACTATTATAACAAAAAGTCCATAACCATTAACGCAAAATTGAGGCACTATAACACTGTCGTACTTCCGGAGGCACTGTATGCATCTGAAACAACACAAATAGGTGGGCAAACTAAAATCAAAGAAATAGAGAAACAAGAAAGGAAAATTCTCAGGAAAATTTTTGGCCCGATACAAGAGCAAGGAATCTGGAAGAAGAGACCAACATCAAAATTATATAAATACACAGACAAGATTATGGATACAATAAAGAAAAGAAGAATGCAGTTCTACGGACATATCCACAGGATGGATGAAAACAGAATTTCAAAGCGAATTCTTAAAGTCATCAACTCAGGCAGGGGAAAAACAAAATGGATAAAAGAACCTGAAGAGGACTTCAGACAAGCACACATAACAGTAAACGATGCAGAAAATAGAACTGAATTCAGGAACATCATCAAAAAACATAAATTTGACACCACAACACAGAAGAGACCAGGATGCAAATGGACAGCGGAGCGAAAGAAACAACACATTGAACACATGAAGAAAATTTGGGCTCAGAAAAAACATAAACAATCATAAAGGAATTCAAGTTCAAACGCATTCTTAAATGGGAATAATCGAAAATAATAATAATAATTGTGCAGATGGGCATCGCAAAAAAAGTTGCTGAAACTTTATGGAATGAACAAACTGTTACGGCAACAAATTACATGGAACCAGGAGCTCCATGGGCGAAGCCGTAAAGAACCGCCCTTGCAATAATACAAATACCCCATGCATTTTACTAATAGCAGGATCCAAGGATCTCTACTGAAATGAACTCTATGAAGTCACTCATAGTTTACATGAGAAACTGTGCAGTCTTTGTAAACATTGAGTAATTATGTGCATTCCTAAAAGGTATGACCTTGCTTGTTCTTTGTATGTAAATGAAGAAAATTTGTATAGAATAATCTGCAATTCCTTCCCCCGTACACGCTTCCCTGAAACAGAGGATATGCCCAGAGAACATTATACAATGCATGGTATGACACGCACTTGAATGGTAAGGGGGAGGGTGAAAAAATGCAGATTTGATTAGACAGTGATCATTCCATGTCCCTGTGTACAGGTCCCAAGACCTTACCTCAAGTTACTTGGGGGGGGGGGGGGGGGGGTCTCTCTCTTGGTCATTTTTAGTACTACAGCCTGAAAGAGGTAAAGTGCTTAGTATCCTCAGTCTTTTGCAGTGGTAATGTCTGAATAAAATCATCTTGGTTTTCAATCTCTGTCATCATTGTCAGGAGCAGAAACCATTGACTGCCAGGGCTGTCACCATTTTTTGCATATATAGGCATGATTGTAGTATCTGGTACCAATCAGAGAGGCCCGAAATGATGCGTGCACGGAAGTTGGGTTGGACAGCCCGCTCTGTGGGACCAAGTGTCATGAGGGTCCGGTGCCCATAAGTGTCAAGCATCTATCTTTGCTTTCTTTCAAAATTCCAAGGCCCCTCCTTCCCCTCTCCCCCACACCCTGCCAAGTATGTACACCTTGTGTGCGTTAAAATTATTGCTCTTTATTATAATCTCAGCTGCCTAATTTGTAACATAATTCCAATATGTTGATTATGAGCCAAGACTCTGGTCTTTTCAAACTGTGTTTCGTGTCTGTTTTCCAGGCAGTGCTCAGCTATGGCCCACAAGTCAAATTCCTTTTGTTTAATATGTTGCTTGCATGTGGTAAAATGCTCTGCAACTGTGAAGATTGTTTGACCTATCTAGATACTGCCACATTTGCAAAGGACACTATACACACCATGCACACAGAGCTATGTCATCTTAAACAGGGTGTAACATCTCTCTTTTCTTGGGAGCAGGTCAGAACAGAGGTCTCAGTCTGTATCTCTGCTTGTTGCCTCACAGTATGGCTGGAAAGCAGCCAGCTTGGCCTCTTCCGTCAATTCACAAGGCATCTTTCATCAGTGGCAGCTGAGAGCATTTTCAGTGTTTCCCTTGCTATAATCATTCTCTCTGAACAAATCTATTCAAGTCATCCAAAACACCACAAAATATGCAAGATGTGAGAGCTTTGAAGCTGCGGCATTGGAAACAAATATTGCATGGAAGATATGCTGTGCATTAAACCTGTACTACTCACCAAATGGTGGAATAAAAACTCTCTTTGAACAACTAAAATGTACAATCCAATAGCTTTCAAAGAAAATTTGTAGTAACTATTGTGTGTTTGAACAGAGGCATAAGGAAAAATAGACACTAAAACACCACTTGCAGCATACATGAAACCAAAATAGTGTGTGTGTGTGTGTGTGTGTAACTTCTAAGGTCATCAGTCCCTAAGCTTACACACTACTTAACCTAAATTATCCTAAGGACAAACACACACACCCATGCCCGAGGGAGGACTCGAACCTCTGCCGGGACCAGCCGCACAGTCTATGACTGCAGCGCCTTAGACCAAAAAATTAAAATAGATGAACGTACCACAGTAACTAATGGTGAAAATTATTATTTAATCACAACAAAAAATTCTTTGATGATACTGAGATGCATAGGTAATACACTACACACTAGCCAGGCCATGTGAGTGCAAAAAGGCAGAGTAACTCACAAAAGAATTAAATAAGCTATTAATGGCAGAAAATGGGACGAGGCTTTTGTTTTATTATTATTATTATTGTTGTGTTACATGTTCTGTCAGCAAAAGGCTAGTAACAAAGTCTCAAAAAAAGAAAAGTTAGGTGACTGGATAGGTACTCCATGCAAGAACTAAGCTCCGAGTATTATGACAACTAAGCAAGAGAGACAGGCTTACAATACTCTGTACAAGATAAAAAGAAACAGTACTGTAGGTTGCCCGTATCTCGTGGTCGTGCGGTAGCGTTCTCGCTTCCCATGCCCGGGTTCCCGGGTTCGATTCCCGGCGGGGTCAGGGATTTTCTCTGCCTCGTGATGGCTGGGTGTTGTGTGCTGTCCTTAGGTTAGTTAGGTTTAAGTAGTTCTAAGTTCTAGGGGACTGATGACCATAGATGTTAAGTCCCATAGTGCTCAGAGCCATTTTTTGAGTACTGTAGGTTCATCAGAGAAAAGAGAGATGATATTCATTAAGGCAGCTGTAGAGAAAGGAGGTAATTACTCAAAACACTTATGGTCCTCCATAAATAAAGAAAGGGGAAAAGTAACAAAATGTCCTCTGTTCATCTGATCACTGAAGGATGGCACGAGTGATGTACGTCCTCTTGAAACAGATGATATATAACTGTAGCAGATGAATTTATGAGACCAAAGAGAGATGAAGTAAGTACAAGAATAACAGTACCACATTTAAACCACACCATTGCATTCATCCCAGCAACTGATACAAAAGTTTCAAATCTAATAAAGCAACTAAAAGTCAGACATTCATCTGGCTTCAATGCTATTGCATCATATCTTGAAGAAATGTATCGAAAATATACTAATATCCTTAACATATGCGGAATACTGCAATAGAGGGAGGTATATTTCCACATTCACCAAAAACAAGTAAACTGACTGTTTCATAAATGAAAAACAGATTTATTAGGAAACTCCAGGCCAATGTTCACAATCTCCACTTTTGAAAATCTATGAAATGATTAAGAACATAATTATGAAAAGGATAGATTGCTAATTGCTGTAAAGATGACACTGATTTGCAGGCATGCACAACGAAAAGGCTGTTACATAATGAGGTTTCGGCTGAAGCCTTCTTCACTAAAGAAAGAAAGCACACGCATTCACATAAGCAGGCACACCTCACATACATGTGATCACTGCCTCCAACCATTCTGTAGCATTGCACGAAAGCAGCAATAGAAGGAAGGGGGCAGAAGAGCTCTGTCTGACGGGTCATGCATGGACTAGATGGCAGCAGGACAAAGCTCAAAGCTTCTAGACACAGTGCTGGGAGGCTGTGAGAAAGGAGAGTATGGGCGGGGAGGGGAGGGGGACACGGAAAAGGGTCAATGTGGAGGCTGGCCGTGTAGCATCGCCCGCTCTGCCTGTGGGTGGACATGTGTCCACTCCTTCAGGAAGGTCCGAGCAGGCACGTGGGGTGAGGGGGGGGGGGTGTTTTATTAGTGATTGGGAGCTCCAATGTTAGGCGGGTGATGGAGCCCCTTAGGGAAATAGCGGAAAGGTCGGGGAAGAAGGTTAGTGTTCACTCTGTCTGCTTGCTGGGGGGTCTCATCCGAGATGTGGAGGAGGCCCTACCGGCGGCGATAGCACTGGGTGCACCCGACTGCAAATTGTTGCTCATGTCGGCACCAATGACTCCTGCTGTCTGGGTTCAGAGGTCATTCTCAGTTCATACAGGCAGTTGGCGGAGTTGGTGAAGGTGGAAAGCCTCACTCGCGGGGTGGAACCTGAGCTAACTATTTGCAGTATCATTCCCAGAACCGATCGCGGTCCTCTGGTTTGGAGCCAAGTGGAAGGCTTAAACCAGAGGCTCAGACAATTCTGAGGAGATCTGGGGCGCAAATTTCTCGCCCTCCGCTATCGGGTGGAGAAATGTAGGGTCCCCCAGAATGGGTCAGGATTGCACTACACGCGGGAAGCGGCTACAAGGGTAGCGGAGTATGTGTGGAGTGAACATGTGGGTTTTTAAGGTTAGAGAATTCCCTCCCTAGGCCCGACAAGATGCTTCCTGAGACGCAACAAGGTAAGTAGTAGGCAAAACGCAACAGGGAATAACAACATTAATGTGGTAATAGTAAACTGCTGGATTGTCTATAGAAAGGTCCCAGAACTGCTCTCATTAATGAATGGTCACAATGCCCACATTCTGAACTCAGATTGGAATGTATACCGAAGAGACAGGCTGGACAGTGAATGGGGAGGCGTGTTTACAGTGATAAAAAGTGCAATAGTATCGAAGGAAATTGACGGAGATCCAAAATGTGAAATAATTTGGGTGAAGGTCACGGTTAAAGCAGGCTCAAACATGGTAACTGGATGTCTCTATAGGCCCCCTGGCTCAGCAGCTGTTGAGGCAGAGAACATGAAGGAAAATTTGGAAAATATTTCTAGTAGGTTTCCCGACCATGTTATAGTTCTGAGTGGAAATTTTAATGTACCACATATAGACTGGGAGAAACAAATGTTTATAACGGGTGGCAGGTACAAAGAATCCAGTGAAATTTTGTTAAGTGTATTATCTGAAAGCTACCTTGAGCAGTTAAACAGAGAATCGACTCGTGGCGATAACATATTAGATCTCCTGGTGACAAACATACCCGAACTATTTGAAACAGTTAATGCAGAACAGGAATTGGCGATCGTAAAGCGGTTACTGCATCAATGATTTCAGCCGTAAATAGAAAAATTAAAAAAAGTAGGAAGATATATCTGTTTAGCAAAAGTGACAAAAAGTAGATTTCAGAGTACTCGACAGCTCAACACAAAAGCTTTATCTCAAGTACAGATAGTGTTGAGGATCAGTGGACAAAGTTCAAAACTGTGGTACAACACACATTCGATGAGTATGTGCCTAGCAAGATCATAAGAGATGGAAAAGAGCCACCTTGGTACAACAACCAAGTTAGAAAACTGCTACGGAAGCAAAGGGAACTTCACAGCAAACAAAAATTACTCGAAGCGAAATGTAGTGCGAGGAGGGGTATGCGAGAGGGTCAACGAATTCGAAAGTAAAGTTCTGTGTACTGACTTGGCAGAAAATCCTAAGAAATTTTGGTCTTATGTCAAAGCGGTAGATGGATCAAAACAAAATGTCCAGACACTCTGTGACCAAAATGGTACTGAAACAGAGGATGACAGACTACAGGCCAAAATACTAAATGTGTTTTTCCAAAGCTGTTTTACAGAGGAAGACTGCACTGTAGTTCCTTCTCTAGATTGCCGCACAGATGACAAAATGGTAGATATCGAAATAGATGACAGACGGATAGAAAAATAATTAAAATCGCTCAAAAGAGCAAAGGCCACTGGACCTGATGGGATACCAGTTTGATTTTACACAGAGTACGCGAAGGAACTTGCCCCCTTCTTGCAGCAGTGTACCGTAGGTCTCTAGAAGGGCGTAGCATTCCAAAAGATTGGAAAGGGGCACAGGTCATCCCCTTTTTCAAGAAGGGACGTCGAACAGATGTGCACAACTATAGACCTATATCTCTAACGTCGACCAGTTGTAGAATTTTGGAACACGTATTATGTTCGAGTATAATGACTTTTCTGGAGACTACAAATTCACTCTGTAGGAATCAGTATGGGTTTCGAAAAAGACGATTGTGTGAAACCCAGCTCGCGCTATTCGTCCACGAGAGTCAGAGGGCCACAGACACGGGTTCCTAGGTAGATGCCGTGTTTGACTTCTGCAAGGTGTTTGATACAGTTCCCCACAGTCATTTAGTGAACAAAGTAAGAGCATATGGACTATCAGACCTATTGTGTGATTGGATTGAAGAGTTCCTAGATAACAGAACGCAGCACGTCATTCTCATTGGAGAGAAGTCTTCCAAAGTAAGAGTGATTTCAGGTGTGTTGCAGGGGAGTGTCGTAGGACTGTTGCTATTCACAATATATATATAAATGACCTTGTGGATAACATTGGAAGTTCACTGAGGCTTTTTGCGGATGATGCTGTAGTAGAGGTTGTAACAATGGAAAATTGTACTGAAATGCAGGAGGGTCTGCAATGAATAGACACATGGTGCACGGAGGAATCTCAATGTAGGTAAGTGTAATGTGCTGCGAATACATAGAAAGAAAGATCCTTTATCATTTAGCTACAATATAGCAGGTCAGCAACTGGAAGCAGTTAATTCCATAAATTATCTGGGAGTAGGCATTAGGAGTGATTTAAAATGGAATGACCATATAAAATTAATTGTCGGTAAAGCAGATGCCAGACAGATTCATTGGAAGAATCCTAAGGAAATGCAATCCGAAAACAAAGGAAGTAGGTTACAGTACTCTTGTTCGCCTACTGCTTGAATACTGCTCACCGGTGTGGGATCCATACCAGATAGTGTTAATAGAAGAGATAGGGAAGATCCAACGGAGAGCAGAGCACTTAGTTACGGGATCATTTAGTAATCACGAAAGTCTTACGGACATGATAGATGAACTCCAGTAAAAGACTCTTCAAGAGAGACGCTCAGTAGCTCGGTACGGGCTTTGGTTGAAGTTTCGAGAACATACCTTTACCGTGGAGTCAAGCAGTATATTGCTCCCTCCTACGTATATCTTGCGAAGAGACCATGAGGATAAAATCAGAGAGATTACAGCCCACAAGAGGCATACTGACAATCTTTCTTTCCATGAATAATAAGAGACTGGAATAGAAGGGAGAACCGATAGAGGTATTCAAAGTACCCTCAGCCACACACCGTCAGGTGGCCTGCGTAGTATGGATGTAGATGTAGAAAGGAGAGGATCAGAGTGGGGAAAAGACTTGAGAATGTGTTGGTAGATACCAGTGCACAATGAAATAAGTGTATTTGAATTGAGAAAGGACGATAGGACAGAAGGGACGAAACTGGTGGGTGGAGGGTGTGGGGAGTGCAGTTTACTGTAGGTTGAGACCAGGATAATTTCAGGAGCAGATAATGTGTTTCAAGGATAACTCCCATCTGCGCAGTTCAGAAAAGTTGGCGGGGAGGGGGTGGGGAGGAGGAGGAGGAGGAGGAGGAGATGAGAATGATCCAGATGGCCCAGGTTGTGAAGCCGCTAGTGATGTTAAGCATATTATGTCCAGCTGCACATTGTGGCACACTTTGCTTTCGGCCATAATTTGGAGGTGGCTGTTAATCCTGACGGACAGCTGTTTGGGAGCCATACTGACACAAAAAGCTGTGCAATGACTGCACAGGGCTGGTGCGACATGGCTACTTTCACAGGTGGCCCCACCCTTTATGGGGCACGATAAGCTTATTGCAGGACTGGAATAGGAAGTCCTCAGTGGGTGGATTGGACAGGTGCTGGACCTGGGTCTACCACAGGAATATGAGTTCTGTGACAAGGGGGCTGGGATTGGGAGTGGCATAGGGATGGACTAGGATGTTGTGGAGGTTGGGTGGGCAATGGAGCACCACTTTGGGAGAGGTCTGACAGATAATCAAAAGCCCTGGCGAAGGATGTGGTTCAGTTGTTCCAGTCCAGGGTGGTACAGGGTGGCGAAGGGAGTGCTCCTCTGTAGCTGGTTCTTGGGGTTGGTGGGAGGTTTGTGGGTGTGTGGGGGTATGGCAGGGGAAATTTGTATGTGGACTTAGTTTGGGGCCTACCTGTGTGTAGGCATTTGTGATACCTTCAGCATACAGGCTAAGGGAGTTCATATCACTGCAGACACATTGTCCCTGGTTGGACAGGCTTTGTGGGAAGGATTTTTTGGTGTGGAAGGGATGGCAGCTATTGAAATGCAGGTACTGTTGGTTTAAATGTGGACAGAGGTGTGGGTGGAGCCATCAGAGAGAAGGTGGTCAACGTCCAAGATGATGGCATGCTGGGTTGAGTAGGATCAGCTGAAGGAGTCTTGAAGTTGTGAAGAAATGAGGACAGGGTGTCTTGGCCCCAAGTCCGGGTCATGAAGATATCATCAATGAACCTGAACTAGACCAAGGATTTGGGGTTTTAGGAGGCTAGGAAGTCCAGATGCTCCATAACAGTGCCACAGATGTACGTGTTAGGATAAAGTTCCGGCACTACACAGCCATCATTTCACCATCACACCCAGTCTTTTAATTTCTTTTTATTTCTCTCCTTTCTGCTACTTACACTGCCCCCCCCCCCCTCCTCCACACCTTCTCTCCTGTCCTGCCCTCCGTCTAAACTGCAACACTTCACTGCTGCCACTCCCACCACACTATCCTTCCCCCTCCCCACCCCAGCCTCCTCCTTACTCTCGTCGAGTCACCACTCCCATCATGCACTCGTGCTGCTGCTCGCAGTGTAGTTTCAGCTCTGTTACATTCCATCCTGGATTTTCCATTGTTTGATAAAGTTAGTAAGGCGTATGAAGAATGAGGTAGTGGGTTTGGAGTCTGAAGGGCATTAAATCTCCCAATATTCAATGGTGGCAAGGCCATGCACATGAGTGAAGTTGCATCAACAGTGATGATTAAGGCTCTAAGAGGTAAAGGGGTGGGGGGATGATGGAGAGTCAGTGAAGGAAGGGTTGGCATCTCTGATGTGGGAGGCTAGATTTTTGGAAATTGGTTGGAGGTGTTGGTCAATAAGGGCCAAAGTTTTTCCCTCTTTGCTCTGCTCTTTCCTCCCTCCTCCCCTCTCCCGACTCCCAACCCTGCATCTGGCAGCATTGTCCTGCCACCTTCTAGTCTCTGCACACAGTGCTAGACAATGCTCTTCTCCCCTCTCCCCCCCCCCCCCCCTTTTGCTGCCCCACTCTAGATTGCTCCTTTAGTTCACCAGAAGAGCTGCAGTCTGTCCAGACAGGCTAGATAAGGTGATCATGTGTGTGTGAGGTGTGCTTGCTTCTGAGAGTGTGTTTTCCTTCCTTGTCTGATGAACACTTTGTCCAAAAGCTTAGTGGGTAACAATCTATTTGTTGGGCCTGTTTGCAACTCAACATGTCATCTCTACAATGAGTCACAATCCTTTTCATAACTTGATATTCCAACCTGGACTCTCCATTTATAACTAAAATACTACACTTGCTACAGTGTAGTTTCAGAGAAGGGAAGTAAACATTGATGACAACATATTCAGTTGAACTCGTCCAGTTCACTTGACAAGCAACATAAGACTCACAGGATCTTCATGGACATTGCTACAGCATTTGGCTGCACAAATCATCCCAAGCTAATGGAGAAACTATCAGTATGGTATTCGAGGGAAACGCTGCAATGTAATTAAATTTTACATTTCTAATAGGAAACTGTGCGTAGAAATGAGACCTAATAGCAAGGAAAACAATCACAGATCTTAGTTACAAACAAGCAGACATGGTGTGCCACAGTTATATCCTTATAGTAGTACTGATTATTCTCTATGTAAATGATTTTGCAGACTATAAATCAGAAACTTATGATGTATGATAGTTATCTGTGCAATTGAGACAAAGGATCAGCTGGAAAAGGTAGCACTCCTGAATACTGAAAATGCAAGCAAGTATCTAAAACAATCTTTTTATGAATCAGTCTAAAGCAATGTCTGTAGTGTTTCAAACAAAACAGTGAAATGTATAATGTAAGTATTACAATAAAGAAGCAATTTAAGAAATGAGCAGCACAAAATTTTTAGGCACTGTTACAGATAAGCATTTGACATGGGGAAAGGGGGGGGGGATGATGGCACACAGATATACAGTGTAGAAAAAAAAAGCATTTAGCAGTATCTCAAAAATGTTTATACAGTATGACAGTATTAAAAAGGAAACTAAATACTGCTGCTGTAACAAACACTAAAAATCTTATGTAATTTTTTTCTTTATTGTGCCTTTGTCTATACATTATATTTTAAGTAACATGGTAAATGCAGTTACAACATTCAGTCTATCAGTATAAATTTTTATGACATGCCCAGTAATCCGAGCTGAAAAATCATCAGCTAGTGTCTATGGGTAAAAACTAAAAAAATATACAATTAACTGCTTTGTGCACCAATTGAAGGAAACAAATTAACTTAATAACAAAGTGGAGATGTCCAGTCCCTGTACAGACTTACACACTTGCTTTACAATGCCCACAGTTCAGAATGGTTGTTTCCCTTTCAGATGACTAAAAACTTTGGCCCACTTATTCTACAGGTAATTTTCTGTGCAGGAAATCTTGTGGCCAACTGATTTCTCCCCCCCCCCCCCCCCCCCTCTTTGTGTTACTTTTTTTTCCGTTTTGTAAAATCAAACTACTTTCTTCTTGGATTTTGGTCACATATTAGACAATTCCGAATCATTGTCAGTTATGTTTTCAACTAACCTGACAAAGATGTACAGATATCAGATTCTACCTGGTACAATGAATGTAGAGGGTGGTTGTTATTAAATATTCACTACTTGAGGGGGCTCCTCATGAAAGACATCACAATGAAACTTTGTGGAAACATTTGTAAGAACATGCGGAAGAGGAATGACAAATCGTTGAAAGAAACATTTTAATTGCCACATGAAATTGTAACATTTCAAATAGTAAAGGGCAGAGCAATTAGTCACAAATAATGTTTATTGTATATCCAGATTTCAGTCACTGTGACCAAAATATGGATATGCAATTAACATTTGTTACAGATTGCTACACCTTTTATTACTTGAAATAAAGACACCAGGCACATCTGCTTTCCAATGGTAACATCTTAATTGCGTACAATGTTTACACTCCAGGTCACAAAGGTTGCTTAATGTGACAACCATCTGCACTATAGATATCACTCCACAATCTCTCCTCCCCCCCTCCTTCCTTCCTTCCTCCTTCGAAGTATGTACCATGGAATGTTGAGCTGTCTTGACAACTCACACACTGCTTGAAGACTGCACATTGTGCCCAGCATTCTGAACCATGGCAACAGTAGCTCCAAAAAATTTGTTTACCAATTGGCCATTGGACTCTCCCAGGAGGAATACCCAAATCACCAGTCAATTTCAACTTACAGATCATATTGGCCCTGGTGCAGGAGAAGGACCTCTGTATTCCTTTAACACTTCAATACCAGTGAGCAGCGTAACTATTATTGCTGTTTTAATAAAACTGCTTTATGAGTAAATCCCCACTCACCTGACTGCAGCTGTGATGCAGACTTATGATTTTGTTTCAATCCTACATTGCCATACCACTACTAACACTTGGAGACAAGTCATTAAACAAATTCTGCAGCACACAGTCTGATCATCATTTGTAAAAAGTCAGGTATCCATACACTAAATAGTTTTCCATCTACACTGGCTCAAGTAGTGAAAGTTTAATTATAACCACCCTGTACTTCAACCATTAGACCTATCAGTGGAAGTCATATTCCCATACAAGATAGTGTGATGAAAATTGATTGGGAAGAGGGGGGGGCGGCAGCTCCTTTGCATTGTACCATTTCACAGTCACATAAAAACAGCTGATCATAAAAGAATTCAAGCCTGTTTTAGCGCAGATTCCAACAGTGGTAAGTCTCAATTTGATTCAAGTCCAATTTGCGAAATGAGCAACAGCAATCACATTCGTTTTTCACACAGAATACCACTTGTTATTCCAACAAGGAAAGCAACATCTGATAGACGATATTACATTAACTTTTTATCTAAGTCTTCATTGCATTGGACATAATAATGGCTCCTATGATAAAAACATCCAACTGAATTGTGGTGATAATTATTCAAAGAAATGATAATGGCTTTCAGAAACAATGGGTTGAGTTCAGTGAAAGTAGCTCATAATTTCTTTCGTCTCCAGGTAATTTGAAACTATTTTCCTTTAAAATGGGGAGCCAGGGTAGTTACCTGGAAATGCTATTTCAATCCCTAAAACTAATTTTAATTAAGCACTTAACCTGCAATACAAACATTATTTACAGTCTACCATGCGGATGTAAGAGAGACGTTTTTGAGATAATCATCGCAATCAGTGACCAAAGGGATAGCTTCTAAAACTTAAGGAATTATCTGATTACAGAACATTTGTTTTTCTGACAAAACTAACATTTTTCTCTGTATCCAATGCAAACTTTTCAGTTACCTTAGAGCTAAGTGGTTATGGCAGTTTTTGCTTGTTTAATTTCAGTAGTTAGTATTCTGTGCCCTCACTTTTGTAATGATCATGTTGGCAAGCAAAGATTACATCATTCCTGACATGACTGTAGCCTTACATTTGTAAGAATAGAGCACTGCATTATTGTGCTACGTGACGAAAGCCAAAGTGGAGGAAAATTCAAATTTGGAATCCCATGAGGTCTGGTGTTTGGCAAATCATTGCTAGACAAAGACAATTTAATTACTCTAAAGGTTTGTGATTAACTTTCACAAATACACCTCAACTACAAACTAATTTATTTGTGTGTCCCAAAAAATAATTATGGGCATTCATAATCTGATGAGAAACCTAAGTTGAATTGGCCTTACATTATGAATTTTTTCATTGTTTTGACCACTGAACTGCTACATTAGTTCACACACTTTCACTCCCTTCTATCTCAGAATAATTAGGAAAAATTTATCTACAGCAAACACTGTAGAAATGGAAACCTTATAAAATCCTTATTCTTTCACTGCTCTGATAGGATATTTGCTTTCAGCATTGTTCAGGGTAAAGATTACACAGTTCCAAATGAACTGAGGTAAGATAATTTTGATTCTGCAGCATTAGGATACAAAGAAAACATTTCTATACACAACAGGAAATCTGGAATAAAACACACACCTTACTAATGAAACCCTTTAAGCAATCTAATTACAGGGAGTTGTTCGCATATCCTTATTGGAACTGTGAGAAACCAGTCAACTTACAATGGATACACAGTATATGACCTGCTCTAGTCACTTTATACATACACTTTCAGTAATCTTGAATGAAAATGTTTGGTACTTCAGGAACACTTCGTCATTTAAATTTTAATATTGTGTAGAATTTGCAACACATGTCAGCTGAATGTGATTGTACCTGCATTATCAACATGAAACAAGTTAATTCTTACAGCTTGTTTTGTTGCAGTGCTGTCCTTAAGCGATTGCTTCAGAAACACCTTGACAGATAGCTCCCTTTATCAAGAAGAAAATATTAAGGCTTGGTTATGTGAAATTTAAATTAGTTTTTGAAGTTATTGGAATGAAACTGCAAATGCAATGAAATGTTAACATCTCAGACGCATCATTCTTGTAGAGAAATTGCTATTTAACTTATTACCATTGTGTGTGAGTGAGTGTGTGTGTGTGTGTGTGTGTGTGTGTGTGTGTGTGTAGAAAGATTTAACAGCGCTTTCTGTAGTACTACTAAGTTTTCTGAGAATACACAGCCCCAAAGAGACCCATTATGCGATTTTCACACAACTTTTTCTGTTTCAAAATATGTACTTTAGATTCTTCACATTGCACCATTTGTATTTTTTTGCTGTTTATTCTTTTGTAACTAGAAACACATGAACACTTAAATTGATCTGCAATTATTCATATCCAACCTTGCATAATACCAGACAAGTTCCTCAAACACACAACATTTTAAGCTCATCAGTGTAATTACTGCTGTGTTTGGTGAAGTTAGCTTGGATGTAACAATGCGTTTTACTACAAGACCGATATTGCATTGAGCACAGGTGCCCAACTCTCATTTGGTTTAATTTATTGAGGTTAAGAAAGATCCAATCAAATATCTTTCAGAACAATAGGGAGTAATGGGACATTCAGGAAATTCATACATTTGGACAAAGTTCCAACTTTTATTCACACAAAATTTCTTGGCAGCTGACATAACTGCTCATGAAGTGCAAAAGTATGCATCGCACCACATTTAAATACTGCCACATTCCCACAAAAAGAAAGACTTCATGATTAAAAGCCAAAAGTTTTCAACACATTCACACAGTTAGCACATGATTAAAGCAACAAATCTGTCTTGCACAATTCTGTGGAAAAACCTTTGAAATTTGCTATCATGAATGGTGGAATGTATAAAGAAATACTGGAAAAATTTAACAAAGATAGTTCCTTTCAAAATAAATTCTTACAAAATTGAGCAATTCTGTATTTCATCACTATCCCACTACATTTTAGTTTCAGGGGATAGTGTTGCACATAACCTTCTGGATATCGCTTTTATACAAATGAATAGTAAGTATTCTACATTTGAAATGTTCTATATTCCAAAAGTTGTATAAAGCATTTACTGTTGATTGTAAAAAAACTTAGGTGTATGTTTACAAAATAAGACATACATTATATAATATCACTGATTATCATTAGTACCACTGCATCCCAGTTTTACAAACTAAAGGCCTATTTTTTAAACATCACAATCTCTTTACAGTTCTGACCAGCTTCAGCATTAGGACATTACATTAAGACATCACAAACTGCTGTCATGACTTCTTTAATGTCTTAGTGGAAGTCTCCTTTACTATTGTACCAGCAATTTAAGTGGAAGCACATAATACAAAATTTTCGTTGTTTAATGGCCGGACAATAAAAAAATTCTATAAATAGTGAAGTGTAGCAAAAAACGATAAAAATGTGATCCCAATTGAGCCGAGTCTGTAACAGCCCAGTCTTTGTTACACAGTTTCATGTTTATGCCTTCTTTTCTTCATCAATAGCTGCAAATAAACATAACATTGCATTAAGGTTATGAACACCAGTGGGTTAGACATTGTGAATAATCCAAGTTTGAATCCATGTCCTACCTTCTTTTGTTGGCAGTGGATTTTTCTCCTGAGTTTCTGTATGTTTCAGTTTGCTTGTATCAAAGTTCTCAATTCCAGCAATCAGATTTTGCTTTCCTTTCTCTTGTTGGATTGCTTTAAAAGATAATTTTAATCATTAAATTCAACAATTTTAATGTGATTCCAAACAAATTTTGGAGCACAACAGCCATCTACTCATATGTACTCTTGTTTCATTTCAAATTACTGGCAACTTTTATGAAGCACTGCCGATTTTAAATATAGCAGGATGGGTTATGAAGTCAAGCAATGTTTTCAGAAATTAACCTCATTCAACATTTACATTTTACATCAGAAGAGAACCTGTTTATTGCTACTATTTAAATAATTATAAGAAAATCCTGCTCAAAGCAGAAGCACAATACAATGAGAAATTGTCTCAGTTTAGCTGAGAAACAATTAACATTTACATACTCATTTATCTTCTGTGAAAAGAAAGTTACGAGTGTCTGCCGCCTGTTGCGAAGAATGTATATTCTGGAATCTAAATATTATTTGAGATGTTAGTGAGCAAGCATATTAAGAACTTGCCTACAATACTGTGAAAAAGATATACTTTTAACAAATATATTCATTGATAAATGAATTTTATACCACATGGTGAAAGTTAATCTATCTACAGCCTGTGAAAGTAACAATTTAAGATAACATTACATGCAGCTTCATACCTTAAAAAATTTGAATTGTTGAATGCAAAGTCATGCATTTATTAAAAGCCTCACAGATGCCATGCAAAACTTTAGATATTCAATACTCCAAATTAAAGCAGCAATATGTTTGTTTTGACCGAAGTGCAGAAACAATGGCCTTAGTTAACATATGGAGTATCATACACAAAAACAAGGCAAAAGCTGTAGTGGAGGACACTAAGAAATTTGTGGTGTAGTGTGAAGAACCACAACTTTTAAATGTGGAGAAGAGCTGAAGTAGTGTACAATCTCCAAACTTTTCTGTTGCATCATCATCATCATCATCATCATCATCATCATCATCATCATCATCATCATCATCATCATCCTCCAACAATTTTTTTCCTACAGGTGAGCAAGAAAACATTCATGGGGACATTGAAATCCAGACAGCACCGAAGTAACTCCATCAAAGGACAAGTATGCTCAGAACTTCACATGTTCTCGGAAGGAAAGCTACTTCATGTTTACACAGAGTAAGATTTACATGATACAATTCAATTCTTGGGTGCAAATACAAATATCTATGAAAGATTTTGTGCTTTATAGTACAATCACAATTTTGTTCCTATGGTCATGGCACTGCAGGAAACCTATTTCTGCACTAACTGACATATGGGCAGCAGTCTGAGGACTGTTACTGCTGCTATGAGCAACAATAATTGCATGAAGCTGCATCCATACCAAAATCACAGAGGAGAAAAAAGGTTACAGCTACATATATCAACACAGTTGATTAGAGTTTGGGTAGTTTACTTTCATCATGCTGATTATTGGCAACTGCATACCCATCACCACTACAAAAGAAAGCAAAAATTAAAATACTTATTTCCATGAACTGTAGTATCTACTCTTATAGGGCCATTTATAGCCAAGTATACAGAGAAACATAGTAATCCAATTGCCCAAGAATATTCCTTTACAATTAAAATGTGTCCACATGAAAACATTTTTCCATAAAATTTTTGTGCATATCTAGAGGTTTTTGGGGAGACATCTTAGTGTATGCAGCACCAAGCACAGAACCTAGCCACTCCACTTCACAACAAAATTAAAGGGTCACTAGTTTCGAAAACCCATAACTGCACACCCTCTCCCTCATTGTGGTGTGTAAGTTTGAAATTGGACTCAAAAGGTGCCAACAACCTCCTGTAATGGTGCAAAATTACTTTACCCTGCAACTTCACCCTCGCACTCTGACATGTAACAGCAAGGTGTCAACATGTGCAGGGGGGGGAGGGAGGAGAGACAAGGAAGGTCATGTCAGCGTAAGATGGTATAATGTCATCACATTGTCACCAAACATCCTCTCCGAATGTGTGTGCAACAGAGGTCAGAATTAGGACACCCAGCATTACACTTTTCTCACAGGCAGCCAATAAAAACATTTTAGACACCCCACCACCCAGAACCTCCACAAGAAGGCCTTGGTTTGACAATACATTTCTAACGTGATCAACAAAGGTGAAGGGGTGCACCAAAGGTTTTGCCAAACTGGAGGCTATTAGAGAGACTGTGCCATTTTATTCATGCACATGTTAATATTGCATTCCTGCATCACCACACCATAGTAGGGCTGAAAAAGCACATGTATCTTTACTGGTTCAGATCACATTCAAATTTTGTTGAATGGTCCCTACTGGTTTCACCCTGAATACAAAAGCAAAAATTGTAGTTTCACTGCACTCCAAAAGGGGCGCAAACACATTCAATGGGGATCCAGCCCCACAGTGTCATCAGAAGGGTTGTAACATCAGAAGGTGTCAGCAGTGTTTAAGGTTGTCAACATCATCTTGTTCATCGCACTACGCACTCCTTTTCGACTGAAGTGTTTGGCAATCAACTCCTCGGGGAAAGGGATGGTTTCATTGACACCCTTCATGCCACCCCCTGAGGCCTTTTGTGGCAACTGAGTGGCAGAGTGCCCGACATTTTTCCTCATCTACCTGTAAGAGAACCAAGAGTTTTCAAGCCTGGGTGTTGCAGTTATGACTTTCATCACACAGACATCAAAAAGAAGGTGAAATGTGGATATTGGGCTGTGATGAACTTTTAACATGTCCACAGTGGCATTGGGCAGAATTGTGGTGAAATTTGGTGATAATGTGACACCAACCTATGTTACAGCTCACATGAGCTCTTGAGCTGTAGACACCTTGCTGTTTGACATGTCGCCAAGCCCAAGGGTGATGTCGCTGGGTGCCACACTTTCGCACCATCACAGAGGAAGGTTGTAGGCACCTTCGAGCCAAATTTCAAACTTATGCACCACAATTAGGAGACAATTTACAGGGTTTTGAAAAGCTATCCTTTAATTCTGTTGCACAGTGATTACCACATTAAGGAATGACACAGGAATTGTACCCTGGTGACATTAGTGCATTGCAAAGCCTTATCCCAAAACCAGTAAGTAATGGCACAGGTAAGAGTTTTTACCAGTAACATAAATAACTACCCACCTTCTGGATCTGGCAGAGGATTCTTTTCTTGTGTTTGTGTGTGTTTCATTGAAGATTTATCAAAATGTTCCACACCTTCCAGTAAATTCTGGTGAACTTTCTCCTGTCTAACAACTGCCAGAAGTTTCAAAGCCAATGTTAAACATGCAGAAAAAACAAGCTTGTAGAACACTGCAAATTATCTGTTAATAGCTTGAAGCAAGATTCCCTTGTTTATTAATATTTAAAAGCTCTGAGAAACTGTTCTTATTTAACTACAAAACAAGCATGAATTTAAACACACACAGCCATGGCATTCATAGATAGTGGCAATTAATGTAAAAGGCTTTCCTTTATATTCTTCTTACAAATAGAGCTTTATTGCTAAGCTTTCTACAGCAGAAATTTAATTTTAAAAAATTCATGCACATTGTTCGAAACCATATAAACATGCTAAGAAACTTTTAAGACATACCATCTTTATCAGGAAGGGGATTTTTCTCTTGGGTTTCTGTGTGTTTTAGTTTTCCTGTGTCAAATTTTTCAACACCCTGCAACAAAGCCTTCTGTGTTTTCTCAGTGGCCACATCTGAAAAAATTTATAGTAAACATTAGAGCATCAAGACCCAACTTTAAACACTGAAAATTATTCTATTTGCAGTTACATTGCGAGTTTTTGGGGTATTCTGTATTAAAATAGACAATTGTAAATGGTGTGAAAAGTGTTAAACCCCCACAAGCATTTTTATTTTTAGAACTTCATAATCCACAAAATATCGCAATTTTGACGGTGTCTGAAATTTAAAGTTATATTAATTTTTATATTCACGGTTTTGAAATGTGATCGACTTTAGGAGCATTAAGGTTATTAACTGTTTCAGTAGAATCTGCTCCAGTATTTCAGAAAGCATACACAATATGCACATTTCAAAACACAGCAAGGATTCCTGTGTACAACAGCAATAGTTAAACCTATTTAAGCACACTGACACTCCATCTTCACAGTGTTTTACAGGCAAGCACCACCAGTTATGCCAGAATTAGCATATAAGCAGTCAAATACCTCACATGGTTAACTTAAATAGTGGCAGGGTTAGATACCAACAGCAACACACTTGCGTATAAAGTTATGTGCAGTGTAACTGCCATTTTCATATTAATGGCAGTATGAGGCAACCACCAACCACACTGCTAAAGGGGAAACAATACTGGCTCTATATGTATTGTGTCTGTGGTACCGAATGATGCTAACAATGTTCATTAGTTATTGATGAAGTTCTTTTACCAGAGTAAAATGACATTTTGTAACAGTTTCTATTAAATCACCTTTCAGAAAAGTAACAGACTGAACAAACCACAAAATTTCTCAACACTAGTATTAATATTTTAATTGCTGTTTATGGATACTTGTGAGGCAGTTTTGTAACTAAGCACTTTATTTTGCTGAACACAAACATTTCCTTTAATATTTAGGTAACTTTACAATACAAGCTTACGTATTGTGAAAGAGTGTACTTTCACTACTTTATGCAAATTTTGAAACACTGTCACACCTCTTGCATATGAGTAAGCAGGTATCTTTTCATGGAGCTAGCCTTCATTTCTGCAATGAGAAATAGGGGAAGCCAATTTTCAAGAACATTTCATTACTAGCATTACACACACCTTTGCTACAACAGAAAAAAAATTTCATTTTTAACTGTTTTAGACCAAAGGAAATACTAGCAGATGCCATTAACATATAAGTGAATATTTCAAAGGCAGGTACCTTCAAAGTACTGCTGCACAGTCACAATGTTGTCTAAAATAACTTGAGTTTATGAAAAAGGTACCAAATTTGTGTGAATTGACCAACCAAACTCTTAGAATGTTATATCCCCAGATAGGTACTTACCTTTATAATCTCTAGTACCTTGCAGTCAAAATAAGCTGTTCAGCAGTTATGTTAGCTATGCAAAACATGCATTAATTAGCTTTACCTGTTACATCCCATATAAATAACCAAATATTTCACCTTCCAACACTTCTTCCACATATCTTAATGGAATGTGTTATTCTGTGGGAGAAACAGGTGGAACTCCAAGAAAGCAGACAAGTTCTTTCTATGGAAAGTAGTACCGAAGTCCCATGTTCAGAGGTATACTGAACTTCCAGTTAAAGTAGTCCCACTGAACTTTCTTAGTACACGATAATTTTAACCATAGTAGCACAGGATTAACATAGTGAGTAACATTTTGACTTGCTTGTCAATCTTCCTTCAATATTAAAAAGAAAAATTTGAATCATTGTATTAGAGCAGTCTTCTCCAGGGCAGTGCTTAAGCAGACGTAATGGGCTCTAAGCATGGAAGCAAAATGGCTGCTTGTGAAACCAACAACTTACCTTCAGCATTAGGAAGGACTATTTTTTCCTGAGTATTTGTCCTCTTTAACCTCTCGGGTTTAAAGTTCTCGACTCCCTGAATAAGTTCCGAGTGTTGCTTCTCCTGTTTCACATCTAATTCATAAACAAGTATTGAAAAACATGCCTCGAATCTATTGTTTGAATGCACTGGACTGACACACACACACACACACACACACACACACACACACACACACACACACACACACACACACACACTAAAAATCAGAAGCATCAGTAACTCATTTTTTAACTGAAGTGTTATCCAATTTGCAGTACCTTCCATGTAACAAATGTATACAATACCTCTAACTACAGAATAATGCCTCCAATTTTTTAGCCTAATCAAGTGATATCTTACCTTCAGCAGTAGGCAGAACATTTTTTTCATGAGTCTCTGCCTTTTTCATCTTGTCTGGCTTGAAACCTTCCAGTTCACTTTTAAAGTCTGGAGCAACTTTTGGGAGATCCTTCAAGGATGGACTTGCTGGGTTGGCCATCACTCAAATGCTGCAGGTTTCAAAGTATTTAATGTTTTCACACAAATCTTAATAGCGAAACAAAATAAAAAATGATCAAATTCAGAAAGGCAACATTCTGTTCAAATGAAGGAGTGAAAAATCAATGAAGTGGCAATTTTTGATGTATGTGTATTAAACTTAAGTGATGCATAGCCTGGGAACAAATACTCCTAATGACAACTTATCAATGACGACTAATATAGACAAGGTATGTTTTAACAACACCACCTAATGTTAACAGTTTATAACAGTGTTACACATTTCTTATTTATTTCTATTCTGTAGGCAGAAGCAATGATAGCCCCCAACTTTTCAGTGTAATTTATTTGCAAAGGAATTAGATTCCTGCAACCTGCTGTAGCATTTTGTGCACTAGTGATCACCTTTTCCTTTATGAAAGGCACAGCTTATCTACTTACAGTTAATAGTTCCATCATTTTGTCATTTATGAAAGTGACAAATTTGCTTTGGGTTAAGTCATAAGCTAATACTTAATAATGTCAACAGAACTGCCAATGAACCAGTGAGCTACAAACATTTCAACCACCTTCAAAGAGTACAGTAAATAACAGTTCAAATTTGTGTAAACTGCAGCTCTTCCATCTCCCAATGTCATTGCAAACAATCTCCTAAACTGCATTACTGTGATATTCAGCTTACAGCATTACTACACCCCCCCCCCCGCACCAAAAAAAATCTAGCTTGAATGACTCAATCTGTGTATCTTAATGGCACACTTCTTTAACAAAAATATTTATTAGTCTTAACCTAAGTGTTCAGTGCATTACATCATCCTTTTAGTTCTTTCGATTTCTGGGAGCGAGTTCCTCTAATGTGGCCAGTAATAACCAGTTTGCGCATTCTATTACAACTGATACCCTCCATTGTCCACATTCGAGGGAGTTCGAATTTAACAAGTATGGAATTTATACGCATTCTGAATGAACACAAGCTTCTTAAACGCTACAGTGTCCTGAGCGATAAACCATAGTACTGCTTCTGACACCTAGTCATTTATATACAAAAGCTTGCACCTCAAATTATTTTCCACGTCCTTTCTAAACCCGGTACAGCCCCATAGGTTTCATAGGTTGCGCGGGCCATGCCGGCAGCTGGCGCCACGGGCATAGCTTGCGAAGGCCACGCCACACAATCGTTACTGCGGCCGTTGACTTTGCGGGAAGTGCACAGGGCCCGCTGCGATCAATAGGCAAGAGCCTACACCCGCCTTCATTTCATCCCCACCGAGGTTAATTTCACTAACTACTACTGAAGTAACCACATCTAAAAGATACTACGAAGTGGTAAAAAAGGCATACTAACTTCACAACCTAGTAAAAAGCTGCTGGTATGCACTGCTACTAGAAAAGCCAGTGTTACCGACTTCGCAAAAATCGCTTCGAAACAGACAAAGCGCTCGGACCTAATTTGAGCGCTATCTTCATAACACTTTCCCTGTCCATACGGAAGAGGTTCACTAATTTGCACTCCGATGGTCTCAGGATATTTCGAGTTCATAGCGCATGACCTGTAGTCAGTTGGATAAATGAGGTACAAGGGATTTGATTATTAATCATTTTCACGCTTCACTGTCAAGACAGCAATGAAGTTAGAAACGGCTTTCTGAAGGGTCAAGGATGGACGCACCGCGCCGAGCAGTTCTTACTGATGCCGTATGTTGTGCCACTGTGACGTCACCAGTATTTATACAACCGGATCCCACACTAGCCGTTCGGTTGGAGCGCAGCTACATGTGTGATCCTAACTTTTTCGAAACTTCGACCAGCCGCGTTTGCTGTTGAGCACACAGAAAAAAAGGAAGCAGCGAAACATTGCTAATGGTTACGTTCTTGACTGACGCCAAACTACAAAAGCACTGCGCAGCCAAGGCAGTTGACTGCTTAGCTCTACCTATTGAATATAGAGTACAACGTTATACAAAGATACTAATACCTCCGCTTGCACATTCCGTATTATTCCTTACATAAATGGACGGCTTGCCCCGTAGCGAAAACCTATGTGATCCCACGACATGCAGCGTACATTATGTTTTTCTCCGAAGCCATCATGATCGGGAGAAGGGATTGCGATAGTTTCTAAAGGTGCCACATGTTAGAATATCCTGGAAATGTAAAATGACATTCCGAGTACTAGAACTTCGAAACTGCTGGGGCAATCGCTGATTATTCGGCAGACTGGACCTGTAGGCAAAGTGCTTTGGTAATCTAGAACCATAAGACGTGTCCTTTGCCTAATGCGTATGGCGCTGCTGTTGGAAAGGAGGACCCAACAGCGTTAACTCATCCTCTGTTCACCTGTTCCATCTGCATGTCCGCGCGCCACAGCTCCTGCCTTTCAGCGCTCGCTCCTATATTAGGGCGCGACGGCTCAGCAGCTGCCGTTTATGGCAACCGGCCTGCACGCCTACGTAGTAGCAGCTGCTCCCGTTTCCATATGCGCTAAGCAATCTCCATGCAACCACCTGGCTACCCCACACACCTTTACCGCCTCCACAGTTCCATGTCAGTTATGGCCCGCACCTTTTCTGTATCTCTAGAGTCTGCCCAAAAAAATAATCTTAATAGCTCCTGTGGTAGTTCAGGCACATGGCGGTTCTATAAAGTGCTGAACATCAGTTGTAAATTGAGGTGCTTTACAACCTTACAGTGTGGTAAAACACGAACAAAAGGGGGAAACAGAATCCGGAAATCAGCAGGCACACCATTACCGTCAGCATTCCACGATGTCTTATCGAATGGGAATACTGGCAACATAGTCGTGGAACATTTTTATTTAACGAGATTACTTCCCACCGCCAATTACCATCTTAAATTTAGGCCGATAACACGCGGGAATGGTAGACTTTTTTCACACACACACACACACACACACACACACACACACACACACACACACGAGAGAGAGAGAGAGAGAGAGAGAGAGAGAGAGAGAGAGTTGCACTTTAGGAGCACGAGGTCGTGAGACCAAAGATATTCATGCGAATAGCGAATATGAGGAACTTATTAACACGACTGTAGAACACTACCTGAATCTGATTGAGGGCGCGAAAGAATTAAGCGCAGACGCCCACAGAAATGACGAGTCTTGTCACGGAGTCACTAAAACAGTAGGCGGAGTGAATGCCCTAAAGGTGGCGATACGAACAAAAATGCGCAGCTGAGTTCAAGTTTCCCCAAGGTCGATGACGCCGGCCGGGTCGCGCTTGCTGCAATTACACGGACGCACCGCCACACGACCCGTTACAATAGCAATTTGTTACGCTACAGCAAAAATTTCGGACCTAGCCCTTCGAAAGAAGAGGAGCAGATTGCACCTAGCAGAGGTCACGACTGTTAGATTGCGAAAAGGAAAAGTTACAAATACAAATTTTCCCAACGCGATTTCCATGCTGCTTCAGAGTGCCATGCTACTACTGTATACCTCCATGGTATACGTTGCGCACTGCAACAATTTCGTATTGCATAGCAGGCCCTCCGGTGCTCCATTGACACGTCAGCTTACAGTCACACTGCGAAGTTACAGCTGTCGCAGAAAAATGTATTCCACCTTTACGATCTCATTCCCATATTAATTTAGTGATTCTGGACTACAAGACCTATCTGCATCACCAGCCTCAGTTCCCACTACATATCGCACGCGGAGCAATTCTAAGACGATTACTCACGAAAGCACCAGTCTGCATCAAAGTAACTCCCCGGTATTTTACTGAATTTGAAGGTTAGGAATAGTAAACAGGACGCAAGCCACTACGCCCCATAAACCGCCATGTGGTATCTGGAAAACACTATTCCATTTGCTGTGTAAAGAAAAGAAAGTACGACCTCGTTGAATTATAAACAATCTTGGGTTACGTAGACATTCAAGTACATCTTTACGTCAAAATATATGCGATCTCTGCTACTATAAAGCAAAACGAGTTACACCTCTCAACAACACACAATCTGATCCTAAACAGCAAATGATCACATTCTTTGTCTTCTCTTTTGAGGGGGCCTTACTACCATCCATCCATCCTTCCACGTACAACGAAAGCTGCTCACTGAACTGCCCTTTCTATTTCATCCCCGATTAAACTACGTAACTACCTCTACTGTCGTTCCGCAGAGTTAACTAACCAGTAGTCTTGATGGCTTTACTATAGTAAACTTTCACTAATGCCAACAGCCCATTCGATCGCCAGTTAGGAAACCTTACGAACTAAAGTGTGATGTCCGTGTGCTGGCTGAAGGGGAGGCAGACCTCACAGCTGCCACCGCCATTATCCCGTTTCTTAACGTTCATCGTACACCGGAAACACTTCCTGTTTTCTTAATGCAGTATATCTTAGGAGGCAGAGGAGGAGGGGGCGGGGGGTGGTGAAGGCAAGAAGTCAAGTTTCTTTGCATCATGCGTAGTAATTACAAACAGTTAAACGCAGTATCCTTCACGACACTAACAGTCAGGGACAAGATTTTTCGAACTCTTACTCTGTTCAAACTACACTTACGTTGCCCAGTGTTTCGACTGGCGAGTTCCTCAGCAACATTCGAACTAGTGGACTTTTAATAAATCATCACTTAAGAGCTATAACGCTTCATTTTTATACCTATAAAAAGTAAAACTGCAATACATCAAGTTCTGCACAGCTATATATAAACTTGTAATTACAAACTACAATAAAAGATTTTAAAATTTAATTCCATCTGCTTTAATATATGGATTTAATTCTCACGGGTGTACCATATATTTTATTACACCACAGTAAGAAGTCACTTTTTGTGCGTCTAGCCACTCCAACAAGCATGGAAAAACCACACCCTAAAATTGGTAGCCAGACGTTTCCCTTCATCAAAATGAAAAATTCTACGCTTTTTCATATATAAATGTACAAAACTAATATTTTAAATGCTCAAGTACTCACCAAACTGAATTACTACAGCAGCAAAGCGAAGACAAAGTCTAAACGTGGCTAGGACGTGTGTAGCTTGACTACAGCTTCCAAAGCGCTCCTTCTCCGACAACTGGCTGCAGCGGACTGACAACTAAGCGGCAGGCAGTAGGCACAGAGACCTGTGACTCACACAGCCTGGAGGGGGGACAGGAGGAGGTGGAAAGGGAGGGATGGAATGGCAGCGTCGTGGAGGGGGCTGCAGCAGCTCACTTCACCAACCGACAAAGCCAGCCAGCTCATATAAGCTTCGAATGAGAATCCAAACGTTTTAGCTATTAATAAAATCACCGCAAACGTCATTTTTGGTGTTATCGTTTATTTGCATCGTGTAACTAGTTTCCAGTGGGTAACCACTTATCTTCAGATGGCCAAGAACATGTGCTTTTACATAGGTTTGTTCAACAGCCCGTGCTAACAGTCATCCCAGTGTCGTCGTTTAGCGCAATTGTGCAGATAGAACACTGCAGTACGACACTTCGGCGGTTTGAATCTGCTTAAAACAAAAAATGATAATTTGAAATAAAGAAATATTAAAAGATATATGTTTCACAATTACACGAATTCATCATATACATTACAGGATTACGGATAGGGTATATGTAATCAACTATTTATTTTTAATTTATAATAGTTTGCTTAGGAAGCCCGTAATATTCAATCGGCGTGATACTGACATTACTGCTGTGCAGCCTGTTACCCAACACTATCCAGCTACCTGTTGAAATAAAACTGTCTCTTGGTTAGGATAGAACACAAGCTGATACGGCTTTCAGAATACACTGGTAAGGGCGTAGAGAGTTAACAGAGCCCTTCGATTCATAGTGTCATGGATTATTTTAAAAACAGGGACAAGCAAAGCAATGATTTAATCGAAAGAGGCCACATTTAGAACGATATATAGTTAACGTACCAAAGCTGTCTGTCGCAAGTAGAAAAACATGGAAAATGATACAAAAAAGAATGGAAATTGTATGTTGTCACATGCTCCTCCGTCATTGTTTCATCGCATACCATGTAAATTTTATTTTTACGATGACTGACTAAAAACGAATTACCACCCGTCGTTTATCACGCATTGTATTTATTTATGATACGTAGTAATAAGGAGCTGAAGCTGCCTAACATGCAACTGTAGAGTAGGAATTTCAAGGGCAGAGCGCCAGTTTATTGTGTTAACTGCACAGATAACATATAATCTACATAAAAAGTGATAACTATATTGTCTGTAGATACAATCTGAACACACCTTGGGTACCGGCTCGGAGGCCGTTGAGAAGAGGCCACTGACCTGAGTGAAAGTTATCAACTACTCCGCGAGGCGATCTGAGGAAGCTGTCCACACAATAGCGGAGTTCGAACAACCATCTGTACCCTGTGCAGGTCGTATTCACAGCGTTTTAAGAGCAGTCGAGAGACTAGAAGCAATTCTGTGACCGCTCCATACCGCCTAACGCCCAGTTCTGATATTTAACGTGGACGGAACTACAGATGCTGACGGAAAAAATGCGTTTATGTACGAATGGATGGACATTTCAAACAGTCGATCGACTACATGACTTCTCGTTCCGTTTTGTTAACTATCAGCTGCCAAGCAGCAGTTAACAGAATAATAAGGCAAAATTTCGATACCAGGATCAGTGTGTTTGGCGGAGAGAGACTTTTGAGCAGGCCTTCTGTAAGCAAAGGGATTCCAGAATGAAAATATCTTAGCCCGCGTTGAGTATTTGATTGCTTGAAAGGTCCAGTTTCGGTTTTTGAGTCCCAGTTCGGCACAAAGTTTGAATGTTCGCTGATAATCAGGCCAGCGATTTCTCAGCAGAGACTAAGACGATTCAGAGTCTTACCGTGCGTTTAGGGACTTAAATACCGTCGGAGCCATTATCTCACACGAAGTTGACTGAAAAGGTGTATTTGACGCACGCTACCAAGCCTGTCATTCAGTTTTGCCTCACGAGATTCGTGTGCGAAGGTCAGTTAGCTCTCTCTGTGGGCGTTTGAACAGGGAACTTTGCGTGAGACGAGGGGAAAGCCGGCATGACGCAGAGCAAGCACGGCAGGGGTGAGTTCGTATTGACTAGAAGCGCGTCCCCCCCATAAGCACACATCGGCCGTGGACGTTAGAAAGGAGGGAGGGAGTTACTCTGCGTGACCAATAAATCCGACTATTGCCTCGCCTTACAGCGAAACTGCTGCTTTTCATATGAATCTAATAAGATGGCACCAAACTCTTACTCACAGTACACCATTTTTCTTTTCATATTTGACGGAGTACACAATCTTCGTTGCTGCGCACGAATCATCCAAGTGACATATTTTCCTTATTAAGACACAAAAGGAGTAACAGACCTTGGCTTCGAGCGGTCATTGATTGAAATCAGTGAGGAAAGTTGAAAATTTGCGCCGGACCGGAATTAGAACCCGGACCTCCTGCTTACTAGGCAGATGCTCTTAACACTGAGCCATCCAGATACAATGATCTGCTGTGCAGTTGCAATGACCACTGTATCTGGATAGCCCAGGGTTCAGAGCATCTGCCTTAGTAAGCGGAAGACTCGGGTTCGGATCCCGGTCCGGCACAGATTCTCAATTTTCTGCATTGATTTCAATCACTGTCCGTTCCCAGCCAAGGTCTGTAATTCCTTTGTGTCTTAATTTCATAATGTCTGCTGGATCAAGAATGGTATAATGTAATTAAGGCGAGACGGCCCATGACCTCTTCAGTGCAGTTGCACACCAGGCTCGACTTCTTATAGGAATCGGCGAAATGCGGCGAGTAATGAGGATAATGGGCATGGGCACTACATCTATAGTGTGTGGATAAGTTGAGAATTTGGGTCTGACGGGGGGAGCGTTGGGTATCCGTGCAGTTGCAATGACCACTGTGTCTGGATGACTCAGCGATGAGAGCATCTGCCTAGTAAGCAGGAGACAGGGTTTGAATCCCAGTCCGGCACAAATATAAAACTTTCCTCCATCGATTTCAATCGATGCCCACTCGCAGCCAAGGTCTATAATGCCTTTGTGTCTTAATTCTTAACAGCTATTGGATCAAAAATGTTTTTCAAAAGAGCAGACGTCACACACACACACACACACACACACACACACACACACACACACACACACATATATATATATATATATATATATATATATATATATATATATATATATATAATTGCCTGCCGTTGTGGCCGAGCAGCGGTTCTAGGCGCTTCAGTCTGGAACCGCGCGACAGCTACGGTCGCAGGTTCGAATCCTGCCTCGGGCATGGATGTGTGTGATGTCCTTAGGTTAGTTAGGTTTAAGTAGTTCTAAGTTCTAGGGGACTGATGACCACAGCTGTTAAGTCCCATAGTGCTCAGAGTCATTTGAACCATTTATATATATAATTCATATTCCGTAGTCTACTGACAGGTCAAAGGGCCTGTAAACTCTACGGCAAAACTCTTACATTTTGCTTGTCATTAACGTTTTTAGTAGCTGCTGACAGTTTGAAATCAGGAGAACGTTAGGCGAATAAAACACTGCCAGAAACCTGACTTGAAGTACCATATGTTGAGCCAGAAGTGAATAGAGGAAGAGAAAAATCAGAAAGATATGCTACAAAACTTTGATCAGATAAAATGTCTGTGATGGTGACCACTATATTTATGTCTTTCTACTTGTAGCGTCACCCCCGTTATGTCAGAAGCGGATCCAGCGTTCGATTCTGGAGGGAGGGGATCCCACTCCTGTCTTCCCCCTTCACCCCTCCCCCTCCCTTTCCAAATATAGCCGCAGCCACATTTACGTGCCACGTGTCTTGGATTCTACATTTAATAAAAACAAAATATATAAAATGTTTTAATATAATCGTAATAACTTGTTTACGTCAGTGATTAGTACAGTGCTATTGCTTTTTTGGAAGAGAGGGAACATGACCCGCATGATTCTTCCCCCTCCCCCTTTGGATCAGCGCCTACCGTTATCTCATCATGGAATTAGCGACGTTGGTCGTACTCCAAATAGGCCCTGTTCTTTCTTTTTAATTTTGATACTTCTGCCTTTTTCACTACTGCTCCATATGTGAGACGTGTTTGCTCTGTTGCAGTATCCCGCTATGAGGTTTAATTTTGGTGCCACGTGGAGTTGTTCCTTTCTTTTATAGCTCTTCCAACAAAAACTGCTGTACATATCGATTATAGGTTTGAGGATGATATAAAGGAAATGCAGGTTAACGCGTTATAATGTAGAGACCGAGCGTGATAACATACGTCTATACTCTTCAAATCACTGTGAATTGCACTACGGCGAGTACCTCCCCCTGCAACAGTTATCAGGGCTTTCTCCCGTTCCAGTCCGCAGCTCGTGGTCGTGCGGTAGCGTTCTCGCTTCCCACGCCCGGGTTCCCGGGTTCGATTCCCGGCGGGGTCAGGGATTTTCTCTGCCTCGTGATGACTGGGTGTTGTGTGATGTCCTTACGCTAGTTAGGTTTAAGTAGTTTTAAGTTCTAGGGGACTGATGACCATAGATGTTAAGTCCCATAGTGCTCAGAGCCATTTGAACCATCTCCCGTTCCACTCACGCATGCACCGCGGGAAGAATGATTGCTGCAACGCCTCTGTACGTGCTGTAATTAGTCCAATGTTTTCATCATGATATGCAGAGGGTTGAGGTATATTCCTTGATTCCTCACTTAAAGTTGGCTCTAGAAGGTTTCTAATATACATGGTGATTACAATTAAAGTTAAACTTCCAAATGCTGTATAAATAACACCACTGGTCGAAATGACGTCAAATTGCAATGGAATATTATCGGAGAAGGGGGAAAAACGTATGGCAGGAACAAAAATATTGTGAAAATTCATCAATAAATAGCGCTGTACGTGTGAGAATGCGTAAATGAAAACACCTGTCATGCGCACGGCCCATTGAAGTTGCTATAAACACGCCGGCTACACGGCTTTCTCTCCTTTCGCGTCTGCGACGTTCGCCATGACTGTCTCACATGCAGGATCGCGCTGTGCTTGTAAAACTGTATTACAAGAATGATGACTGCACACGTCGCTCTGCAGAAGTTCCGGACACTGAACGGTTTGAAAAAGTGCCGTTGGTCCGATGACTGCAGTGGGTCCGGAGAAAATGATTTGGAAATTCCAAAAAACGAGTTCTTTTGGTGTGCAACCTGGTAGAGGGGGGAAACGAATTTATTCGAGTCAGGGGAAGCAGTGGCCACAGCAATGCAGGAGGCAGCGAGTGGTGGTGTGCAAACGTGTAGTGTACGGAGAACTGCCAGAACATTGGACATAACCGTGAGAACGGTGCAGAAAATCCTACGAGACATCCTTCTTTGCTATCCTTTCGAAATTACCCATGTGCACGAGTTGCTTTCTGTTGACCCGCCAGCAACAGAGACCTTTGCTTTAGAATTTCTTGCTCGCATGGAAGTGGACAATGACTGGCCGTGGAAGATTATGTGGACAGACGAAGTCCATTTCCAACTGACAGGATATGTCAATACACAGAATAGTCGAATACGGGAAATGGAAAATCCACACCCAAATCAACCAGTACCACTTCATCCTGAAAAGGTCACTGTGTGGTGTGGATTTATCACAGGGCCATATGTTTTCGAAGAGACAGATATTACCGGTCCTATTACCTGTACCGTCACTAGTAAGCGCTATGAGTGTCTTTTGCGCAACCACGTCATTCCAGCTCTCGAACAGCGTGGATGTGTGGATGGGATCATTTTTATGTAAGATGGCACACCTCTGCACATTGCAAATCCAGTTAAGCAGCTGCTGAAGCGCCATTTTCGAAACGCTAAAATTATCAGCCGGCATTTCCCTACAGCCTGGCCATCCCGATCACCTGATGTTAATCCGTGTGACTTCTGGCTGTGGGGCTATCTGAAAGAGGTGTTCAGATTGCGAACTTAACGCATTGAAGGCACGCATTGCGCAATACATTCTGAACGTAACCCCAGAAACACTTCGATCAGTTGTGGAACATAATCTTTCTCAATTCCAACTTGTTGCAGAAAATGGTGTACAGCATATTGAACATGTTTTGCGCCAGACGCACGGAAATTAATAATCCAATTTGATTTTGATTGATGCTTTTTGTGCGGTTTTTGGTCTCAGGACAATTAAAAACCGATGTGATTGATGCTTTTGTGGCCTCAGGATGATTAAAAACCGATGTGAGTGATGCTTTTTATGCGGTTTTTGGCCACAGGACAGTTAAAAACCGATTTTTCCCATTCGATGTGATATGACCTTGACGTGGTGGATGGTCTTACGTAACTAACAGTATCATACCTCTACACCCATGCACACTGAGTAACACAGTTTGTTTAATGTCAAACGTACACCTTAGGCAATGTTGTATGATTCATTTGTCATTTGTAGTCGACCACTATTAAATTATGATGCTTACAGCGCCATCTATTGCTACATTTTGTAACTATTTATTTTTCTTCTGCCATACGTTTTCTCCCTTCTCCGATAATATTCCATTGCAATTTGACGTCATTCTGACCTGTGGTGTTATTTCTACGGCGGTTTCAAAGTTTAACTTTAATTGCAATCACCCTGTAGTTTTCGTGGGATGTCTGAGAGTTGAAAAGGTCTCTGAAATCATATGGTTTCATTTGATTTCATAGGATAGTTTGTGGCTATCTTCAAGCGCCTGCCAGACCAATATTCTTCCAGCATCTCTGTGACACTCTCCCATGGTGAAGCGTGCAGTATAGCAAACGAGCCTTGTAACACTTCTTCCTGAAGATGACAGGTTTCAACTAACACACAAATTGCTCTGTTGCACTGAAGTTTTGCTTAGGCGGTCACCCATCCAAGTACTGGGGGTTTAAAACTGAAGTGCAGCTACGATCAGAGGTCCAGTTATTATCGTATGGTAGCAAAATTTGGTAGATATCATAATGCGTTCTAGGGGGGGGGGGGGGGGAGGGGGGGGGGGACTGACGACCATGGATGTTAAGTCCCATAGTGCTCAGAGCCATTTGAACCATATAATGCGTTAGTGTGAAACCGATTTACGCTGGAAAAAAAGTCCCAATTTTAGCCACTAGATGTAAATCTGGCGCTGTGAATGCAAGAACGACTTACACGAGGTCTTTTCAGAAAATTCCGGAGCATTCGTAATTTCACGCCATTGGTGTGTTGGAGCGAAATGTGGTTGTCATCCCTGCACACTTCTGTGTTTAATGTGTAACTGCTGGAAGTTTCTTTGTTATATGTCTGTTAATTATTGTTCATTTCTGTATTGAGTAGAACGTTGTGTCGTACAGTTTGCGAATTTCGAGACAGCAGAGCTAGAACAGCAACGCGTCTGCATTAAATTTTGGATGAAACTCAGGAAAACCTTTACAGAGACATACCAAATGATGCAGGAAGCCTACGGTGATGAGTGCTTAAAGCCGTACTTGGTGTTAAGAATGTTTCACATGTTCAAAAATGACCGGGCGGAAGTTAAAGATGACCCACGTTCAGGACGCCCTCCGACGTCTACCGACGACGCTCATTTCAGGAACGTCAACAAAATTGTGGGTGCCAATCAAGACAGACTGTCCGAGAGACTGCAGAAGAATGTAACATTTCAGCTGGATCACGTCATGAAATCTTGACACAGCATCTTGAAACGCCAGCCGGAGTGGCCGAGCGGTTAAAGGCGCTACAGTCTGGAACCGCACGACCGCTACGGTCGCAGGTTCGAATCCTGCCTCGGGCATGGATGTGTGTGATGTCCTTAGGTTAGTTAGGTGTAAGTAGTTCTAAGTTCTAGGGGAGTTATGACCACAGCAGTTGAGTCCCATAGTGCTCAGAGCAATTTGAACCATTTGAACCATCTTGAAACGCATCGTGTTGCCGCCAAGTTTATCCAACGGCTCATGAGTCAAGACCAGAAAGACTTTCGCCTCGCAATCTGTGAAGAGCTTTTGGACCGCGCAAGTGGGAATGCAGCTTCACTGCAAGTTTAAACGCAGCCAGAACCTCTCAGACAAACAGAAGCTAAACGATGTCAAAGTTAGCGTAAGGAGGGCTATGCGTGAAGTGTTCAGTGAATTCGAATGTAAAATTCTGTGTCCCGACTTGACAGAAAATCCTAGGAAGTTCTGGTCTTACGTTAAATCAGTAAGTGGATCGAAACAACATATCCAGACACTCTGGGATGATGATGGCGTTGAAACAGAGGATGACACGCGTAAAGCTGAAATACTAAACACCTTTTTCCAAAGCTGTTTCACAGAGGAAGACCGCACTGCAGTTCCTTCTCTAAATCCTCGCACGAACGAAAAAATGGCTCACATCGAAATAAGTGTCCAAGGAATAGAAAAGCAACTGAAATCACTCAACAGAGGAAAGTCCACTGGAGCTGACGGGATACCAATTCGATTCTACACAGAGTACGCGAAAGAACTTGCCCCCCTTCTAACAGCCGTGTACCGCAAGTCTCTAGAGGAACGGAAGGTTCCAATGATTAGAAAACAGCACAGGTAGTCCCAGTTTTCAAGAAGGGTCGTCGAGCAGATGCGCAAAACTATAGGCCTATATCTCAGACATCGATCTGTTGTAGAACATGTTTTTTGCTCGCGTATCATATTATTTCTGGAAACCCAGGATCTACTCTGTAGGAATCAACATGGATTCCGGAAACAGCGATCGTGAGAGACCCAACTCGCTTTATTTGTTCACGAGACCCAGAAAATATTAGATACAGGCTTCCATGTAGATGCCATTTTCCTTGACTTCCGGAAGGCGTTCGATACAGTTCCGCACTGTCGCCTGATAAACAAAGTAAGAGCCTACGGAATATCAGACCAGCTGTGTGGCTGGATTGAAGAGTTTTTAGCAAACAGAACACAGCATGTTGTTCTCAATGGAGAGACGTCTACAGACGTTAAAGTAACCTCTGGCGTGCCACAGGGGAGTGTTATGGGACCATTGCTTCTCACAATATATATAAATGACCTAGTAGATAGTGTCGGAAGTTCCATGCGGCTTTTCGCGGATGATGCTATAGTACACAGAGAAGTTGCAGCATTATAAAATTGCGGCGAAATGCAGGAAGATCTGCAGCAGATAGGCACTTAGTGCAGGGAGTGGCAACTTACCCTTAACATAGACAAATGTAATGTATGCGAATACATATTGTATGATTACATGATAACGGAACAAACACTGGTAGCAGTTATTTCTGTAAAATATCTGGGAGTATGCGTGCGGAACGATTTGAAGTGGAATGATCATATAAAATTAATTGTTGGTAAGGCGGGTGCCAGGTTGAGATTCATTGGGAGAGTCCTTAGAAAATGTAGTCCATCAACAAAGGAGGTAGCTTACAAAACACTCGTTCGGCCTATACTTGAGTATTGCTCATCATTGTGGGATCCGTACCAGGTCGGGTTGAAAGAGGAGATAGAGAAGATCCAAAGAAGAGCGGCGCGTTTCGTCACAGGGTTATTTGGTAGGCGTGATAGCGTTACGGAGATGTTTAGCAAGCTCAAGTGGCAGACTCTGTAAGAGAGGCGCTCTGCATCGCGGTTTAGCTTGCTGTCCAGGTTTCGAGAGGGTCCGTTTCTGAATGAGGTATCGAATATATTGCTTCCCCCTACTTATACCTCCCGAGGAGATCACGAATGTAAAATTAGAGAGATTCGAGCGCGCACGGAGGCTTTCCGTCAGTCGTTCTTCCCGCAAACCATACGCGACTGGAACAGGAAAGGGAGGTAATGACAGTGGCACGTAAAGTGCCTTCCGCCACACACCGTTGGGTGGCTTGCGGAATATAAATGTAGATGTAGATGTTCCTTAAGAGAATCATAACTTATGGTGAGACGTAGGTCTACGGTTATGATGTTTAGACCAAGGTTCAGTCTCCACAATGGGTCGGGAAAGGCTCTCCAAGATCAAAAGTTGCTCGTCAGGTCAGGTCAAATGTCAAAGCCATGCTGATGGTTTTCTTTGACTTTGAAGGATAGTCCATCATGAATTGCGTGCCACAGGGGCAATCTGTTAATCGATGGTACTATCGGGGCGTGTTGCGACGCCTGCTAGAAAATGTGAGAACGAAACGACCTGAAAAGTGCCGAGACAATTCATGGCTCTTGCATCACGATAACGTGCCCGCACATTCATCCCTGTTGGTGCGTGACTATTGCACTAAAAACTAAATCACTGTGCTGCCTCGCCCACCGCACCAACCCCGTTGAAAGGACGAAGATTTGCAACGATAGAAGAGATAAAAGAAAATTCGCAGATGACGCTCCACGCGATCCAACAAGAGGCGTACCAAGACTGCTTCCGGATGTGGAAACGGCGTTGGGAGCGGTGTATCAATTGTAGAGGAGAGTAGTTCTAAGGAGTGGCTAGCTCTTTATTCGCACGAAGTAATGGCCGCTATCGACAGGGGATCTCAAGTTGATTCCGTATTTCTAGATTTCCGGAAAGCTTTTGACACCGTTCCTCACAAGCGACTTCTAATCAAGCTGCGGACCTATGGAATATCGTCTCAGTTGTGCGACTGGATTCGTCATTTCCCGTCAGGAAGGTCGCAGTTCGTAGTAATAGACGGCAAATCATCGAGTAAAACTGAAGTGATATCAGTTGTTCCCCAGGGAAGCGTTCTGGGACCTCTGCTGTTCCTGATCTATATATAAGACCTGGGTGACAATCTGAGCAGTTCTCTTAGGTTGTTCGCAGATGATGCTGTAATTTACCGTCTAGTAAGGTCATCCGAAGACCAGTATCAGTTGCAAAGCGATTTAGAAAAGATTGCTGTATGGTGTGGCAGGTGGCAGTTGACGCTAAATAACGAAAAGTGTGTTCCAAAAGAAATCCGCTGGAATTCGATTACTCGGTAAATAGTACAATTCTCAAGGCTGTCAATTCAATTAAGTACCTGGGTGTTAAAATTACGAACAACTTCAGTTGGAAAGACCACATAGATAAAATTGTGGGGAAGGCGAGCCAAAGGTTGCGTTTCATTGGTAGGACATTTAGAAGATGTAACAAGTCCACTAAAGAGACAGCTTACACTACACTCGTTCGTCCTCTGTTAGAATATTGCTGCGCGGTGTGGGATCCTTACCAGGTGGGATTGACGGAGGACATCGAAAGGGTGCAAAAAAGGGCAGCTCGTTTTGTATTATCACGTAATAGCGGAGAGAGTGTGGCAGATATGGTACGCGAGTTGGGATTGAAGTCATTAAAGCAAAGACGTTTTTCGTCGCGGCGAGATCTATTTGCGAAATTTCAGTCACCAACTTTCTCTTCCGAAAGCGAAAATATTTTGTTGAGCCCAATCTACATAGGTAGGAATGATCATCAAAATAAAATAAGAGAAATCAGAGCTCGAACAGAAAGGTTTAGGTGTTCGTTTTTCCCACGCGCTGTTCGGGAGTGGAATGGTAGAGAGATGGTATGATTGTGGTTCGATGAACCCTCTGCCAAGTACTTAAATGTGAATTGCAGAGTAGTCATGTAGATGTAGATGTAGAGTCTATGCACAGTAAGTAAAAGGTAAGGTAGAAAAATTTTGTGGAGAAAGTTTCGGAATTTTTTTGAACAGATCTCGTAGAAATGTTTCAATATATAACTGATTAGGAAAGGGACGTGGGCGGGAAAGGTCAAGCAAGTGAGAAAGGCATTATGTTGATTTTATCACTGATCGCCACTCGCACATTTTGTTCAATAAGATGGCTCTGAGCGCTATGGGACTTAACATATCGCTACGGTCGCAGGTTCGAATCCTGCCTCGGGCATGGATGTGTGTGATGTCCTTAGGTTAGCTAGGTTTAAGTAGTTCTAAGTTCTAGGGGACTGATGACCTCAGAAGTTAAGTCCCATCGTGCTAAGAGCCATTTGAACCATTTGTAAAATGAGCTTCGTCACTCCATCGAGTATAGTCCGGCCCCGTGTCATCAACTTCGATCCGAGCCAGAAACCGAAGAGCAAATTCAGAACATTGCTGCGGATCATAAGATTTCGGTTGCTGCACCGTGTGGATCTTGTACGGGTGCAAATGTAAATTAGACCGCAAAACTTTCCATACTGTTGACCATGGAATGGACAATTTTCGTGACACTGCACGAACAGTAGCACTATCCGGGGAAGATACCACATGGTCAGTTACAGCAACAGCAACCTTGTCAATAACTTCAACCGGTATAGGACGCCTTCCTCCTCGAAGCGCCACACCAAGCTCACCCGTGTTTTCGAATTTCATTAACATCTTGTTTAAACCACTTAATGTCATCAGGACCCTCCCAGACCTTTCAGTCGGCAGTACTCTCTCAGTGCAGCACTATATTTGCTGCCACCCACATAAAACAGTTTAAATAACAGCGCACGGTCTCTCTTCGAGATAGCCATTCTAAACACTCACGTTATGGCTTGTCAAACGACAGCGTGGATGTCATGCCGTCATACAAACAGTATACAGCGCTAAATATGCACCTGGCAGCCACAACTGGAACTAATTTGTTTTCCATCTTAAATCGGGTCCGCATTAACTCATTAGCATATCTATTGAGTTTCGCTGCCATACGATAATTACAGCCTAAAATGGATCTCTGTGAGTAGCTGCACTTTAATTGCAACCACCTGGCAGTAAGTAACTGGGCCCAGATCATTCATTAGTGAATTTCTTAGCAAAACCAATAGCTTCATGTATTACAAAATATATTACATAAGTGAATGCTATTTAATTCCTGAATTCTGGCACGCTATTGAAAATGTTTGTTCCTGAATAATGGACACCTTGCTGCACCAAAGTGATGGAGTTACAGTCTTCGTGAAGATTGTTCTTATACCTGGTATGATTCTGACCATTAAGTTGTTGATTTGAAAGTCTCATACGTTATCGACGGTGGCATTTAATTCAGGAAGCAAGATACTCAGAAGCAGTAGTTAGTAGCCTTCCGCAAGACGTTGAGTTCACTGCAAAATAATTCGTTTTACACATTTTTGGAACGTTAAGACTTTAGGTTTGCTTGATGAGATATCCCAAAATATGACACTGTGCGACGTAATGCAGTTAAAATATGCAAATGATGCCTGATTTTTATTTTTACCTAGCCTATCTATGGCAATATTTGGATTGTAAACAAATATTTGTTTGGGCAGTTCAGCAGTTCTGTTGTATGGTCCTCCTATCTGAATTTACTGTCGAGTTTTAGTACCAAGAATTGAATACTATCAACCTCTTTTATCTGCATGTCCTTGTATTTTATGGGTATGTTCGGTGGAAATCTCTTGCTGGTTTTCAACTGCATTCAGTGAACTGGCTAGAAACCGTGGACAGGAGCAAACTCTGCACTCATAATGCCGTTGCTCCAGGTATGACAAAACAACCTCTACTTGTGCACTGCACTTTACTACTGTATCTGAATCAAGTTGAATGACCTCTGATCTTCCGTTCAGGAAGATGGTGTAGTGATTACGACAGTGGATGCAGCTTCAGAAAGAACGAATTTCACGCATCCGTAAAGTCAGTCAGGTTTAGGTTTTCTGTAATTTTTTTTTTCTTAACTACTTCGGAAAAATTCTGGGTCCCTTTGGCAAATTCACACCCTATTTGTCTTACCAAGCTTCTGCGATTGCGCTTGTGCTACGCTCTAACGACCTCACTGTCTATGGGACGTTGAATTCTAACTTCCTCTCCCTTGTTTTTAACGTTAAAGGTTGGGAAAAGCCAGACAGAATCATCAAATCATAGTCGGTGAATTGCGAAATATTCATAAAAATGTAACAACTTGTATCTTCAGCGGCCAAACCGAGACAGTGCTCCTGGGCAGTATCGAGCTTGGGTTATCTGTGAACTCACTGTCGAAGCTTTACACAAACGACTCATCCCGAGAATGGTATAAGTTTATAATGACGTGAAAAGCCGTTTAAATACATCCGTTTTGTTGTCGTTCCCAGAGCTAAGGTCAGTTCTACGTAGCAGCGGATAGTAGTAATAGGCATTTACGTCGAACTCAATTCCTGTATGACTAACTGACAAATGGTGGCTTTTTCAGTTACTGTGGTTTGAAAAGCACGAGGCCAGATAGCCCTGAGTCACGAAGTTGTGTAGTTGTTATCAGGAGCAATCGCCAAGCGCGGCATCGACGGCGGTTAGGACGGCCAGAAGTGACTCAACGAAGTGCTGTCATAGCTGCGGAGAATGCGGGGCAAATGACTCACCGAGGTGGTCCCACAGATATGCAAATGGCTTCACGTTAGGGTAATTACAGGGTCAGGAGTTAACTGTCCTCTTCCAATCACTGTCGAATACTTATAGCCGTGCGCATGTCACGTTGTTTTCCTGGAAGTGCACGTTCTCTGTGATAGAGTCAGTAGTATGAGGATGTGTGCGACGGCAAGGAGGGAATTACTAGGTCCCGCAAAGAAAGTCGTTGCTTTTAGGGTCAACAATGCACTTACTTTTCCATGTAATCCCCTTAGATCAATTAACTTTGTTCAACCTATATTCAACGAGTGTGTTCCATCCTTGAAGTTTAATTCTGGTAGGTCAGGTAAAAATTCATCTGCGGCAGCCGTAATTTTTCATTGGACTCAGAAAGTTTTCCAGTCGCCAAATTCTTGACGTATTGGAACAAGTGGAAGACAGAGGGGGGTCTAAATGTGGTGGATGGGGCACATATTGCCGGCCGCCGAGGCCGAGCGGTTCTAGGCGCTTCGGTCCGGAACCGCGCTGCTGCTACGGTTGCAGGTTCGAATCCTCCCTCGGGCATGGATGTGTGTGATGTCCTTCGGTTGATTAGGTTAAAGTAGTTCTAAATCTAGGGGACTGATGACCTCAGATGGTAAGTCCCATAGTGCTCAGAGCCATTTGGGGCACATATTCGAACAGTTTATATCTTAAGCTATCAGTTTTCACTTTACTAAATCACCGTTATAATGGTTCAAATGGCTCTGAGCACTATGGGACTCAACTGCTGAGGTCATTAGTCCCCTAGAACTTAGAACTAGTTAAACCTAACTAACCTAAGGACATCACAAACATCCATGCCCGAGGCGGGATTCGAACCTGCGACCGTAGCGGCCTTGCGGTTCCAGACTGCAGCGCCTTTAACCGCACGGCCACTTCGGCCGGCTAAATCACCGTTATAGGCAGGTACACTATCCTGAAGAAAGATGATTTTTTCTTTTACTATTCCTGCCTCTCCTCACGTATTTTTATATCTTACTAGTTCAGAGAACTTCCGTTGTAGCCACTAGTAGTAGTTTTACATTTTTTGCGAATTAAAAAAAATAGTGTGTGAAATCTTATGGGACTCAACTGCTAAGGTCATCAGTCCCTAAGCTTACACACTACTTAGCCTAAATTATCCTAAGGACAAACACACACACCCATGCCCGAGCGAGGACTCGAACCTCCACCGGGACCAGCCGCAAGGTCCATGACTGCAGCGCCTGAGACCGCTCGGCTAATCCCGCGCGGCTTTGCAAATTAATATAAGAAGAATGCCTTTTATATTACAGCTAACTCCACCTACCCAGGCACGCCTCACGACCCTTCCCCTCCCCCACCTCCACCATCACAGCTTCATTGCTGACAGTAAGTCACTCCTACTTTCCAAGCTTCACAGCAACTCTTCTGCTTACCATACTGGACTAGCACTCCTAGAAGAAAGGATATTGTGGAGAAACAGTTTAGCCAAAGCTTAGGGGATTCACTCTACAAAGGAGTGTGCACAGGAGTGGTCAAATGGTAAACGCATAGCCCTCCAAAGATAAGACTACGGGCGCGAGCCTCGATCTGGTACACAATTTTAATCTGCCAGGAAACTTCGAAATCAATTTACCCTTCTTTGGATCAGTCCAGCTACCAATCGCTGCATTGACTTTGGATAGTCGTTTTGTGCTAGTTGAACTGCTGGTAGCAATGATATGTAAACTTCCTGGCAGATTAAAACTGTGTGCCGGACCGAGACTCGAACTCGCAACCTTTGCCTTTCGTGGGCAAGTGCTCTGCCACCTGAGCTACCGAAGCTCGACTCACGATTCGTCATCACAGCTTCAGTTCTACCCGTACCTCGTCTCCTACCTTCCAAACTTCACAGAAGCTCTCCTGCGAACCTTGCAGAACTAGCTCTCCCGGAAGAAAGGATATTGCGAAGACATGGCTTAGCCACAGCACGGGGGATGTTTCCAGAGTGAGATTTTCACTCTGCAGCGGAGTGTGCGCTGATATGAAACTTCCTGGCGGACTAAAAATGTGTGCCGGACCGAGACGCGAACTCGGGACCTTTGCCTTCCACGGCATCTCATTTTGCTGGTAGCACTTTGGAACTCACAAGTGACTGAGTCTGCTGATTTACTGCAATTTGCACAACCATCTTCCGTAATGTTTGACAATCCCTGTCTGCCAGTACATGAGGCCTATCTGGTCTTAGTTTAGCTGTGGTTGTTCCTTCGCGTTTTCACGTCACAGTCACATTACCATCAGTAGACTTGGGCAGCTTTAGAAGGTTTGGAATGACCATGATGGACTTGTTGCTCAGGTGACATCCAATGACTAGTCCAGATTCGTAGTCACTGACCTCTCCTCACCGACCCATTCTGGTGTTACTGCTTGCCGGCCGGAGTGGCCGAGCAGTTCTAGGCGCTACAGTCTGGAACCGCGCGACCGCTACGGACGCAGGTTCGAATCCTGGCTCGGGCATGGATGTGTGTGATGTCCTTAGGTTAGTTAGGTTTAAGTAGTTCTAAGCTCTAGGGGACTGATGACCTTAGAAGTTAAGTTCCGTAATGCTCAGAGCCACTTGAACCTTCTGTTACTGCTTCTCTGCTAACAACACGGTACTTCCCACCTACTTTTATAACGGTGCGTCCTCCTCCCATGAATATTAGTGGTCAATTCCGCAATACGTAAGGGGTCGGCATACTCTTGATCAGACAGTGTAGTTCATTCTTCACACAGAGTGTATCGTTCTCGCTATTCTAATCTGCCTACTATGTCATCTACTTCATATCCTTTTAATCACCGATGGATAACATTGGCCGGCGTTTACTTCTGTGGTTTGCAATTTCCCGTTTTTCCTCGTAAATGATTAGAAAAAAAATGGCTCTAAGCACTAAGGACCTTAACATCTGAGGTCATCAGTCCCCTAGACTTAGAACTACTTAAACCTAACTAACCTAAGGACATCACACACATTCATGCCCGAGGCAGGATTCGAACCTGCGACCGTAGCAGCAGTGCGGTTCCGGACTGAAGCGCCTAGAACCGCTCCACCACAGCGGCCGGCTAATTGATTCGGAAAGATGGATTCATAAACAAAGGAAACGCGAAATCCTGCAGCATATATGATTGATCTCTGAGTATTTTACATAATTTCCCCCTTCTATAATTTTCTAAACACGAGGTTTCTATTGAATTCCACTGGGGCTCAGTCTTAGGTTAGCCCAAAAGTGAAGTGTACAGCACTCCGGCAAAGAACTGGACCAGCGAACTGTGCAGTCTTGTCAACACTTACGGCGTGGTTTGGGGAAGTTCGAAAGAATTTGTAGCTCACTGCAGAGACTGCATCAAAATGCGAGGAGGATTTGTGGAATACTTTGTTCAACAGATTCGAGTGAACAGTAAATTGTCACACGTAACATGCTGAGCAGTGTTGTATTTCATGTTAAGGTAGGCTATGGTTGAAATTGGATGTGGGTTTAATCGAAATGTTTGCTTTTGAAATAGGTTTATACTAACTAGGAGAATACACTCTATGACAAAAAAAAAAGGACGCAGCGCGAAGGAGTTGTGCAAATTGGTCTCTAAGGCACTGCAGTCATGGACAGTGCGGCTGGTCCCGGCGGAGGTTCGAGTCGTCCCTCGGGCATGGGTGTGTGTGTTTTGTCCCTAGGATAATTTAGGTTAAGTAGTGTGTAAGCTTAGGGACTGATGACCTTAGCAGTCAAGTCCCATAAGGTTTCACACACATTTGAACATTTTTGAAATTGGTCACAAAGTGATATTCATACAGGTATCGACGAAAAATGCAAAACTGTAAACTTTGGCGGCCTGTGACGCTGCAGCGCAGTTCCACAGTGCAGCTGACAAGGATAGTAAACAGGGGACATGTGGATACCATGGCATAAAGTCTTCGCGAATTTCATTCCGTGTACTCAGTTGGACACTGACTATGCTTCGCAGACAGGCGCATGAACAGTATACGCAGATGTCGACGTTTCAGAGAGGGCTTGTAGTTGGGCTCAAAGAAGCCGGTTGGAGTAATCGGAGAATCGCCCGACATTTGAATAGGAACGATTCCGCTATTCGACGGTGTTCGTAGGAATGGGTGATCCATGGCCGAACAGAACGTCAAGAAGGAAGCAGTCGTCCAGAGCGATGACAGAACATGAGGACCAGCCAGTTGTCAGAGGGGCGCTCAGAGCCCCGGAATTAACTTTATTATCGATCCGACGTGCAACTGGAGTTTCAATGACCACAAGGAACATTAACCCATTAGCACCGGAATTAATTTTTTCGTGTTTTTTTTTTAAAAATCTGCGTTATTATGTCTGTAAAAGGCATAAATTACACATAATTGTTTCGACGAAAGTCATTACCGCCATTAGCGAGATATTTGATGTTGCCAAATGGCAACGCTAGGCGCTTTCGCTACCTAAATTTATTTGGATTACAACTTCAACTAAAATGAGTAGGTTATTGAAATTTCTTATTACATATACAAGTTTTGTGCAAATTTATTATTCAGTCTTCATCATACAATTGATACTATATAACACAGAACAATTAATAATCAAAAATCAAACCTTGAACTCAGCATTATTTTACATGAAATGGAATAAAAGAGTCAATACACAATCCCACATTACACTTTGAACACATTGTTCTCACAATAGATTTACAGTCCTTGTGTGCACACCTTTTCTTCTTCTTCTTTCCTTCTTTGTGCTGGACGAGCTGGTCAGTCTTATCAAACCTAATTGAATCTTATATGCGGCTGTCGGAACATGCCCTTGATCCAGATGGTTTCCCGGCTCCTTTTGGTAAAGCTTGGTGTCTTTGCAAGTACACTGTTGCTACTTCTCTCTTGAAATGAAGCTGAGAAATAGTTCGGTTTCTCGCTTTATTATACAAAATCCAACTGTTTTGTATGGCGACATCTAACGTCCATGTAAAGAGACACCAGTACCATTTCTTGCTTCTTATTGCAATGCGATAGCATGCTGGATTCTGATCCATCTGATCAGTACCTCCCATATATGTACTATATTTGGCTACCAGTTTTGGTCTGGGAATCATTATATTTCGCTTTTTTGGTTGCGACAATCTCTTGACTTGGCCAACTTCTTATGCACCACATGAAGAAGAGATCATTGTGACAACTGAGTTGTCCAGTCACCGCACATACAATAATCCATTATTCTTCTCTATTGCTGGGGGCTCAACAAACACATCACCTTCAATATCGTCATTATAAAGAATCTCCAGTGCCTCAGCAAGCGAGGAAACTCTTCAAAACAAAAAAGAGAAAATTCGTCCATTTACTGAGTACAAGCGCCTAACGTTGCCATAATGCAACACCGACGTTCGAACGTCCTAAATGAACGTAATTTATTTCACAACAAGTAGTAACCTCCAAAGAATATATATTTGAGTATTTAAAGCACAACCATATTAAAAAACCAAATTATATATCATAAGTTACTGTGTAAAACATACTTACTCGAACTTATACTCCATTTTTCTTCGTCATTCAGCAAACAACGACTTCCAACACTGCTTACGCCGCAGAATTCAAATGAATTGTTAAAACTGTTGCATTGTAGTGATCTTTACAGTCTTGCGGAACGGAATCCAGTGCTGCCAACACTCTCGCTTCGTTGATGTCATGGAATCAACGATTTTAAAAAAGTGTTACAAACGTTGCCATATGGCAACGCACTGCGCTAATGGGCCGGAATTAACTTTATTATCGATCCGACGTGCAACTGGTGCTTCAGTGACCACAAGGAACATTAACGGGCGGCTCACAGAAAGTGGGCTGAGCTCACGGCGGCCCTTGCGCCGACTGCCATTGACCTCTGTACACCAACAAGCCCGTTCGCGGTGGTGCCGGGCACAATGGGCCTGGAATCTCACTCACTGGAGAAGAACCGCCTCCAGTGATGAGTCCCGCTTCGATCTGAGCCCCGATGACCAGCAAAGACGTGTCTAGAGACGCCACTGACAGCGGTTGGATACCAGCCTGACTGTCGGCCGCCAAACAGTCAGGAGTGATGGTCTGGAGTGCCAATCATTTCATAGCAGGACCTCCTTCGTTGTCATCCGAGGCACCCTTACAGCGTAGCGGTACGTCGACGGTACTCTACGCCCAGTATTTCAGCAAGATAATGCCCGCCCGCACGCGGCTAGAGTTTCTACAGCTTGTTTTCCTGCTTGCCAAATCCTACCTTGGCCGGAAAGGTCGCCGGAGCTCTCTCTAGTTACGAACGTTTGGAGCATTATGGGTAGATCCCTCCAACCAGCTGGAGATACATCTACATCTACATTTATACTCCGCAAGCCACCCAGCGGTGTGTGGCGGAGGGCACTTTACGTGCCACTGTCATTACCTCCCTTTCCTGTTCCAGTCGCGTATGGTTCGCGGGAAGAACGACTGCCGGAAAGCCTCCGTGCGCGCTCGAATCTCTCTAATTTTACATTCGTGATCTCCTCGGGAGGTATAAGTAGGGGAAACCAATATATTCGATACCTTATCCAGAAACGCACCCTCTCGAAACCTGGCGAGCAAGCTACACCGCGATGCAGAGCGCTTCTCTTGCAGAGTCTGCCACTTGAGTTTGCTAAACATCTCCGTAACGCTATCACGCTTACCAAATAACCCTGTGACGAAACGCGCCGCTCTTCTTTGGATCTTCTCTATCTCCTCTGTCAACCCGACCTGGTACGGATCCCACAATGATGAGCAATACTCAAGTATAGGTCGAACGAGTGTTTTGTAAGCCACCTCCTTTGTTGATGGACTACATTTTCTAAGGACTCTCCCAATGAATCTCAACCTGGCACCCGCCTTACCAACAATTAATTTTATATGATCATTCCACTTCAAATCGTTCCGCACGCATACGCCCAGATATTTTACGGAAGTAACTGCTACCAGTGTTTGTTCCGTTATCATGTAATCATACAATATGTATTCGCAATACATTACATTTGTCTATGTTAAGGGTAAGTTGCCACTCCCTGCACCAAGTGCCTATCTGCTGCAGATCTTCCTGCATTTCGCTGCAATTTTCTAATGCTACAACTTCTCTGTATACTACAGCATCATCCGCGAAAAGCCGCGTGGAACTTCCGACACTATCTACTAGGTCATTTATATATATTGTGAGAAGCAATGGTCCCATAACACTCCCCTGTGGCACGCCAGAGGTTACTTTAACGTCTGTAGACGTCTCTCCATTGAGAACAACATGCTGTGTTCTGTTTGCTAAAAACTCTTCAATCCAGCCACACAGCTGGTCCGATATTCCGTAGGCTCTTACTTTGTTTATCAGGCGACAGTGCGGAACTGTATCGTACGCCTTCCGTAAGTCAAGGAAAATGGCATCTACCATGGTGCCTGTGTCTAATATTTTCTGACGATCTAACGCGTCAGTTGAACAGAATTTGGCATGATATCCACCAGGAGGACATTCCACAACTCTGCCAAACAATGCCAAGCCGAAAAACTGCTTGCGAAGGGGCCAGAGGTGGACAACTTGCTCAATTTGTGCTCTTTCTCTTGAACAAATTTTCAATTTTTTCTGAAATTCTGTACATGTACAGCACAGTTACCGATTTCTGTCCCATTCGGATGATTTCTTTGTGGTGTGTCGTTTTTCTTTGTCTCAGAGTATATTTGATATCTACATCTACATATATACTCCGCTAGCCACCAAGCGGTGTGTGGCGGAGGGCAAAATTCGCGCCAAAGTCATATTTCCCCCTGTCTGTTCCACTCGCGGATCGCGCGAGGGAAAAACGACTGTCTGAACGCCGCAATACGAGCTCTTATTTCCCTTATCTTTGAACCGTGATCATTGCTTGATTTGAATGTTAGTGGTAATAATATATGCTCTACATCCTCGGTGAAGATCGGATTTCGGAATCTAGTGAGCACCCCCTTCTGTTTAGCGCGCCGTCTATCTACAAGTCTGTCCCACTTCAAACTTTCTATGAGATTTGCAACGCTCTCGCCACGAATCTTTCCGCTCTTCTTTGGACCTTCTCAATCTCTTGAATCAGATCAAACTGGTAAGGGTCCCATATAGACGAACAATACTCCAAGACTGGACGAACTAACGTATTGTAAGCTATTTCCTTTGTTGAAGGACTGCATCGCTTCAGGATTCTACCAATAAACCGCAATCTAGAGTTCGCCTTACCCGTTACTTGTGTAATCTGATCATTCCATTTGAGATTGTGGGGTCGTAACGACTCATTTGCGGAGCCATATTTACTTGAACATTTCACTTTTACTGTCGTATATTTTACCCCTGTTAGTTTCCGCAATTAATTGTGATGCATCCTGTAAATCAGTGGCATTTCCTTAGCACTGTGTTCCTGGAACAACCACTTCTATATTCATGAGGACGACTTCCAGGTTCACTCATGTGCAAAATCTGAGGATAGTAGTACTGCCTTCGCTCGCAGTAATGTCGAGCTGTGTTCACTGTACAGATGGACAAAGTAGCTGGGACTGATAATGAATGCGAAGAAGTTCCAGATATCGGTCCTGTTCCAACTGATACTGATCAGTCCTAAATTTGCGAAAACTTTTTTCCTATCCTTATTGGGCGCACGGAAAATTCGTATCAAATCACAGTGAGAAATCTGGTCAATTTTGGATGGACCCCTCAAAAAAGCAGATAACGGTAAGTTTAGTTTTCTCGAGGGATCTTAATATTTTTAGACTCAGAATATATTCTAGGATATGGCAAAAACGCACACTGTGTATGTGTGTCCGGTATTTTACCCTTTTTATCAATAGTAGTCACGACGTACGCCCTTTTTCAGTCACTGGACTTACCTATGCATGAAATTCTCTGTAACTATGAGTTAGCAGACCATTTAATGTGACATCCAGCGACTAGCGGGATCTGGCACCTTGCTCGTTTTGAACAATTCCAGCCATGATCGTCTGCAAAAATTTTTCCAGGAGGGGAATGATTCAAAACTTTCTAGTTTTTGCGTAACTGGCTTTAAAAACTTGTCGTTCTCCTAAAACTAAATTTAACAGGAATGTCACAAAAATTATTGTATGTCAAAATATTGAGAGTTAACTAGCTAGTATTTTTAAAGTAGATTACTTTGGCACCTAAACGGTAAGCACATTTCAATCGTATATGCAAAGTACATCTTTTTGTGTTATTAACATGAACACGAATGCCACATTTTTGATTCAAAGATTACATCCTCATATGATTAAATTCAGGATAATCAGAGTTCCGAAATAAACATACAAAATATTCACAGAAATAATCTAGTTATACTCCAATAATGTTAGGATGAAACTGAAAATTAAAAATCTGAAATTCGAAAAAACGTCATAATGACAGAAAAATACTGCTGGATATCAACAAGAATGCTCGATTAATACTCGCCAGAGTGAAGGAGCAGGAAATAAACTTTAAACAATGCCTATTAAATTGTGATCCCATCTATAACACTTTGTTTGCATATAAAACTTCACATCTGTTCATATTAATTGATTTTTTCATCAATTACAATATTTATGTTCTTTAGTGCCGACAGGCATAACACTACTAGATGAATGTGAGAAATCTCCCAAAACCATCCTCAAAGTGGCCAGTAAAATCTTTTAGCAGCATGGGACTGCACCAAGGTAATCATCGTCTCTCCAGTTTGTCACATGACGCAGCATGCCAATTGGAATGCAGAATTCTGTGACTGCATGTGGTGCCATGTTGTACCCATAGACTTTGACGCCCGCAGCTCGTGGTCTCGCTGTCGCGTTCTCGCTTCCCAAGCACGGGGTCCCGCGGTCGATTCCCGGAGGGGTCAGGGATTTTCACCTGCCTCGAGACGACTGGGTGTTTGTGTTGTCCTCATCATTTCATCATCATTAACATGGCGAGATTGAACTGAGCGTTCTCGCTTCCCATGCACGGGGTCCCGGGTTCGATTCCCGGCGGGGTCAGGAATTTTCACCTGCCTCGAGATGACTGGGTGTTTGTGTTGTCCTCATCATTTCATCATCATTCATGAAAGTGGCGAGATTGGACTGACCAAAGGTTGGGCATTTGTACGGGCGCTGATAACCGCGCAGTTGAGCACCCCACAAACCAAACGTCATCATCATCATCATAGACCTTTGACAAGGTCCCAATCCTGGAGAGTACATTTTTGTCGACCTTGAAACTTCACAGTTTTCCATGTTTTCTAGCGCAGAAAATGACATTTTGTTTTTTTCGAATAGTGTATTTAGGATTAAGTTTAGATATACACACCTACAAAAGGCATGGCTGTGTTCTTTCGAGTGCACGACAATAGCTCTGGCGTGTAAAACTGATTGCAGAATCAGTGAGCCATCACAGGTTTTCTCTTTCCACAGCAAATGTTAAACTAATGTTGTGGTTGCGTTGTGGGTCGAAGGGAGAATTGGGGACGAACTACCGGCATCTATACTGCCGCCATATTGGGTGTCGGCGACGGAATCCACGCGCTAGTGTTGGACCAGTTCCTTTCTGCGGATGGGTAAGGCATCAACGGGGAAGCGATACAAAGAGATTGAAGACACTATTTCGGCACGATTGTACAAAGGTTCCTATTCATCTTGACTGCATATCAGCGCCGAAACCGCAGCCGCACGAAGGAATCGTCATAATTTTTCGTGAACAGGATGCCAACTAAGAAAACCAAAGATACGAGGGTAAGTCAATTATCATCCATACAGTAGTTATAAAATTTTATTGTAATCAAATAGGAAATTTACAAGAACATCATATTTCGACAAAGTCTCCTTGCGTTTAACGCACTTGGTCCATCGTTGTACAAGCTTCCTGATGCCCTCATAAAAGAAGGTTCTCGGTTGAGTTGCAATCCAGGGGTGCGCCACTTCTTTCACTGCTTCGTCCGAGGCAAATAGACGGCCCCTCAACGCCTTTTTGAGTGGACCAAACAAGTGATAGTCAGAAGGGGCGAGATCGGGACTATATGGAGGATGATCCAGTACTTAAAATTTGAGTTTCTGGAGCGTTTCAGCAGCGTGGGCAGCAGTATGTGGACGGGCACTGTTGTGCAACAACACAACACCTTTTGACAGCAATCCTCGGCGTTTGCTTCGAATTGCAGGCTTTAGCCTGGCAGTAAGCATCTCACTGTAACGTACACTGTTTATTGTCGCGCTCCTTTCCCCATAATGTTCCAGTACTGGACCTTGTGCGTCCCAAAAAACCGTAAGCATCAGTTTTCCTGTGGACGGTTGGGTCTTGAACTTTTTCTTGCACAGTGAAATTAGATGTTTCCATTCCCTACTCTGCCGTTTACTCTCCGACTCGTGGTGATGGATCCATGTTTCGTCACCAGTAATGATCCTGTCCCATTCGTTACCATAGCGATCCTCATGTTTTTTGCAGATGTCCAAGCACGTTTGTTTATGCAACTGTGTGAATTGTTTTGGGACCCATCTTGCACAAACTTTATGAAACCCAAGTCTGTTGGGGATGATTTCGTAGGCAGAACCGTGACTAATTTGCAGACGATGTGCCACTTCGTCAATAGTTAATCGGCTGTCTAAGAGAATCATTTCACGTGAACGTTCAATGGTTTCTTCATTTGTGGGGGTAAACGGTCGTCCGGCTCCTTCATTGTGCGTAACACTTATGCGACCATTTCGGGTTTTTCAATCCATTCGTAGACACTCCGTTGTGGCAAAACACTGTTTCTGTACTGTACCGAAAGTCTTTGATGAATTTAGGCCCCTGATACGCCTTCCGACCACATAAAACGGATCACTGAACTTTGCTCTTCTTTGGTGAAAATAGGCAGCGGAGCAGCCACGATTAACAGCACATCAGCGATAACGAAACTAACCTAGCCGCTTTAAAATTGCAAAGATATAACAACAAATAAACGAAGTATGCGTCATCAACGTTAAACGACATTACTATCAAAATAAACAAAAATAAAACTAAATTGCGGATAATAATTGACTTACCCTCGTATAAATAGTGACTGATAAAGCGGCAATGTCAAATTTGCTGTTTAGTAGAGAAGCAGGCAATGACTGCGAGAAATTCGAGGGGATGCTGAGATGAATAAAACTGCTGTATCCAGATTCCAAGAGGGGAAGTCACCTCCCCCCTCCCCTCCCCACAACTTGCGGATGCCTTTGTTTCCAACAGTTTTTCATTTCATTTGGAAGTTGAGAGTGTGTATGACGTATTAACCGTGTTACGTTAGTAGGATCATTACACATGAATACATTTTAAATTGAGCATTTAATATTTAGGTTTATGTCTGTAACCTTCGTTTTTGACACTATGACACTAGACTGATCTAAAAGAGACTGTATCGAAAGTTTCGCTTCCCATGTCAGTCAAGAATTTTTTTCTAAGTAGGAAGATTGTCAGCACTAAGAATCGGTAGAACAGCAGAGGAAAAACTTCATATCGAATGGTGCAAATGGCTCTGAGCGGTATGGGACTCAACATCTAAGGTCATTAGTCCCCTAGAACTTAGAACTACTTAAACCTAACTAACCTAACGACATCACACACAAAAATGCCCGATGCAGGATTCGAACCTGCGACCGTAGCGGTCGCGCGGTTCCAGACTGAAGCACCTAGAACCGCTCAGCCACACCGGCCGGCCTTTTATAACAGTAACTGTGATTCTGAAAACAGCGAGAGTGGAGTGTTGATCCCGTGACCCACTAATAATAGGCCTATGTGCTAAATTAACGATATCACCTCGAAAATTATTTTCTTTGCATTATGGCCCCTATCTCCTGGGCAAAGAGACATCATAAACCGCTTTGCTTCTCTACCACATTACGCGACAGGAAATAACAGAGAGCATGGATTCCTTAAAACATGCAGACAACACCCTGCGTTACCATTTAGTCCATATCCTCGTTTACATCGATGTCGACAGAAATTTCAACTCTAATACCCAGTCCTTCAAATTTTGGGTGACTTTTTCGTAATACTGCGTGAAAAAGCCGAGCAGGCACTTTCCTTTTCTACTTTGTGAGGCACGCAAATGGGAGAACCGCAGTTCGAATTCAGATCTCTTGCACTGCTGCAAGTTTCTGACCATGTTTCTTGGTCTGAACTATTACTGAGATCAGATTACGATTTTTTTCCAGTCCTTGGGAAGCGTGTCTATGTGTTTTGCTCATAATGATCACAGTTTCGTGGTGAGGCATTAGAAATGATGCAGTCATAACCTTTCACGTGGAATGTCTTTCTTTGTGATGAAATAAAAGTTGTGAATACACTGTCGTTCTCTGCATCAAGGCCTTAAAATCTAGCAGCGCTGATAATGGTTCACTAGTCATTCAAATAACAAAGGAATAATCGGTGTTCGGCGTAATGTTCACTTCGATAAGAGCAAACTCGGGACAAAGTCTCAGCAACGTAAACAATGGTAATCTGTGGCGTAACTAGTCATTTGTATCTTAGAAGCTGCTCTCGTAGCAGCAGATGCTAATGGAGAGCTCCCAAGTGTAATTTTATGACTTTCAAACAACAGGAGGTATTTGGAGAAGATCAATGCAAATTTAGCCACGAGGTGCTACGGTCAGAAAAGATCGTTAGTTCTTTGTCATAGCCGACCAGAAAAGGCAGCACAATGCAACTCAACATCGAGTCTTGCGAACTACATCGGAAGGTAATATATCGCATCAAGCAGTCTGCGCTTGTTTCCATGAAGATGAGATTTAGGCACGTAGGCCCATCGTGTGTGCTTTAATAAAAGCACAAGAGTGGGACATGGAACAACGCCACATCTGTACACGACAAATCTAACGTTACGGTTACATGGTGGGCCTATGTCCTAGAGACGTGGACAAATCACAGACATCCGACGGTTTTTTAAAGTGGAGAGACGAGATCCTTCGACACCGGTCGCGTGACAAGCTGATGCCGTTGGAGATATTTTCCTTTTTGCGGGCGACAGTTCTCGTTCTCACACAGTGGAACAGGAGAATATTTTGCTAAATGGTGACGATATGAACCGAAATGCCCTGGTTAGTGTGATTTTTGGACTTGACTAGTATTGAAATGTCTGTATAAGGCATATTGCAGCTGCAATAGCGTCACTCATGACAGTTCCAGAGGTGAAGATTTCCGTTTTTGACAAACGATTATGTGTCCCTCAGGAGTTCGCCAATAACCTTATTTAATCCGTCACACAAGTGCGAAGGAATTATTTGCTCTATTTATCATAATGATATGGAATGAGTCATCTTACATTCCCATCTAAATTTATAAACATGGCTACATGACGAAGATGAGTAAGTTTTATTGTTGTTATTAAATATACAGATGTGAGTTAGTAATTCCTGTCCATCACCTTTTACCTGCTACAATAGCGGTAATTCTTCTTCAGGATTTGTCATCGAGAAACTTTTCCAGTTTGTTTTCAAATTTTACTTTGCTGTCTGTCAGACTGTTTATATTGTTGGGTAAGTGATCACAAAGCTTAGTTGCAGCATTTTGCACCAGTTTTTGTGCTAAAGACAACCTTAATGTGGAATAATGAATGTCATTTCTCTTCTAGTATTGTAATTATGTACATCATTGTCCCCTTTGAACTGCAGTGAGCTATTTACAACAAAGTTCATGAGGGAATAAACGTACTGTGAAGCAGCAGTCAGAATGCCCAACTTCTTAAAAAGAGGTCTACAAGATGATCGTGGGTGACCATCACATATTATTCTTACGGCACGTTTATGAGCAGTGAAGACATAGGTTCTTAAAGAAAATGAGCTACCTCAGAACATTATTCCATACGACATTATTGAATGAAAACATAAGAAATAAGTCAATTTACTGACTTGCCTCTCCACAAGACATGAAATGATTCTAAGTGCAGATGTGACTGAGCTAAGTTGTTTTAGGAGTTCTAAAATGTACTTTTTTCCAGTTTAAGCTCTCAACAATATGGATATCTAAAATTTTTGAAGTTTCCACCCTATGCTTGGTGGAGGTTACCTAGTACCTCTCCTAATCATTCCCTTTACAGTTACATTAGTAAACAGAGCGACTGAAAAACGATCGTCTTGTATTCACGGTCTTATGCGAGATGTGCGTTGGTGGGAGCAGAAACCATCTAGTCTGTTGCAAATCCCAGTTCTCTAAGCTTTCTAAAAAGAACGTATTCTTTCCTCCAGGGATTCCCATTTGAGTTCACGAAGCTTCTGCATAATACTTGCGTGTTGATCGAACCTACCAGTAACAAATTTAGCAACTCACCTATGAATTGCTTCAATGTTTTCCTGTAATGTGAGCTGGTGGGGATCGCAAACATTCGAGCAGTGCTCAGGAATGAGTCGGACATGCTCTCTGTACACGATCTCCTTTATAGATGGGCTACAATTTTCTTGAATTCTCCCAATAAATATAAGTCGGCCATTCACCTTCCCTACAACTGACCTTACGTGCTCGTACCATTTCATGACGCTTCGCAACGTTACGTCTAGATTGAGGCGAGTGAGCCCAGCAACAAGCCACTGATACTGTATTCAAACATTAAAGGATTGTTTTGGATACTCATCTGCATTAACTTATATTTATCGACATTTGGACAAGCTGGTATTCGTCAGAGAAAATAGAAATGCTCTTCAAGTCACCCTGCATCCTCGCAGTGTGACTCAACGATGGAACTTTACCGTACACTACAGAGTCATCACCAGTCGCCAGCAGTGAGCCAGAGCGATCTGATGCCAATGGTTTATGGCTTTTATGTAAATAATCCCCACCTGTCATCGCTATCTCCCCTCCTCCTCCCCCTTTCCTCTCTCCCTGTGGACTATTTGAGCCGTTATCTACATTTAATTCAGATCTAATTTATGGCCCTGTCGCGTATCCTATTGGTTGGAGGATAGATATTGGTGTTTAATTAGGATTTAATTTATTACCCAATCATTTAATCTTATTTCTATAGTTTATTAGCAAATATGGCTGCCTCTATGTTTATGTCACTCCTATATTTACCTCTAAAATTTATAACCCAGTGTGGCTGCTGGATGTTACTTGAAGAGAGAATCATCTTAATTATTGTAATTGATGATCCAATATGGCCATCACAATTAAAAATGACCGCCAGAGATTTTTCTGATCTCCTCCAGTCCAAAATAGTTCCAATTCCAGTTGTGCCGCAGTCGCCTGTCTCCGCCTCTCATCCATAGCTTCTGGGCATACTACCCACGAGATGAACTTGGCAATCATGCTCCATACGTCATAATAAAAGGTCAGTATCATCACGACAGCAGAGATCTGCCACCTCCAGATAGGGTAAAAAACTGACTCACACAGCTCCCTGTAAGTAATATGAACCCTTTTCTCTCTCTGTATTATTGTTCATTGTGCACATGTGTTTTCATTTATTATCGCTATTTCTCCCTCACTGCAGCAGCACCCTGCATTGGAGCAGAAGTCGGTACTACATGTGATATCAGAGCAGGACACACAAATTTTCGCACTCATTGAGTTTCCATTGTCTGCATCACCCATTGTCGAGCCATTATCAACTGACAGTAAGTGGATCAAAACGTGTGAATGTTGGCATAGCACCAGATAGTGAGTATGAAGTCATAATTAAAACCGAGAATGTTCAATGCGGTACTGAAGTGCAGTTGAAATAGATGGAGTGGGAGCATGTATGCAACATGATGGAATACATTGATGACCAGATGATGACAGAGTATGAACTGTCTCATCCTCCTTCAGTCATCTACATATTTGCCAAGAAGGTATTCATCATCGACATGTATGGAGCTCCAATACTGTAGTTAACACCAGGAGAGCATTTATATATATATGATTCAAGTTTTGTCAATTTGCGTATCCTAAATAGTGAATTATGGACTGTGATAGGCAGGCTGAGTCTGTAGCAGCTGTCTGTTGAAGCATTATTTTGTGAGCTATGTGTACAAACATAGTGTGCATGATGAGGAGTTAGACCAATGCATAAATTCATGTGTTCATGCAGTAATGTAGTCTACTACTATTACTCCAACACATATTAAATCCACACAAGGAAAATTTGTACTTTTAAGATCTAAGAATATTGTTGCTCCCGTCAGTTTGACGGTGAATATAAAGTGTATAAAAACTATTATTCACAAAATATTGCTGTGGATAATGACTTGTACAGATAATAATAACTGTACCAAAAATATGTAATAAAATAATAATGTGCACATGTGTTTTCATGTTATATTTCCTATTATACTCCCAGTGACTATGATATAATGACTGTGAATTTTTTGGTAAGGATTTTAGAAAGAAAAACACATATACCACACTGACAAAATTATTACATTTGTCCCATTTTACAACCCTGACAGTGCAGTTTAATTGGACGAGGTCCATCAATTTGATATTCACCACTAAAATAAAAATGATTATGACAATAATCATACTGAGAAATAAACATATTACTCTAAGACCCTTAAATAACTTATCAAATCCATATTAAATATTACATGAAAAGGGCGTCACTTGTTTAGGAAACAAATAATAGGTGCGATCAAATAATGGCGCTCTTCTGTACTTTTTTTATTAATTTTAAGAAGCAACTTGGACACAGTGTTAGATTTAAGCACCTCGAACAAATAATAAGCATTAACACTCTCCTCCTCCTCATCGAATCCACACTCTTCCAGCTGCAGCATTGTGACGAATTCGGAAAGAATTTGTTCCAGAACATTCAGGACGACTTGGCTTAGTCATCATTCTCTATTAGCAGTGACTTAATGGATGACTTCAAAATACAGAAAGATGATTCACTGTTCAGAATCGGCAGATTACACTCGTTACCACCACTTATATTAACAAATAATGTTACTGCTCTGCGGTTATAAGATTTAGCATCAAGTATCATAACCTTATTAATTTTTTTTCGATGGTATCTATGGTGATGGCACAAGCGATATCTATAAACTGTCTTTGGAGCCCAGTGCATGCTTCTTTTATACCCGATGCAGATATGGTATAACAGCCCATTTTAGAGTTTCCAAGTAGCATACACTGCTGCAAATGTTGTATATTAACAATAGCTGAAAAAGCGTTCTCCCAGCAACATAAGAACTCTCAAAGGGTGAATATATCGAAACGTGCAGGAGCAATGCAGCTCGCCTTCTCAATGCAGCCACCATGTAGGTACATGGCTCTGCAAAATTTAAGGATGAGCTAGATCAAGTACTATAACATATAAACTACTTGGTGAAATGAATGAAAGTGCGGGAGCACGATGTCAGAGGTCTCCCAGTTGTGAACAGAAAGCTGGACGTCTCATGGGTTGACTATAGCGCCAAATGGGTCTAGTCCTGCAGCACGAGGAACGTGAAAAGACAGTGTGTTTCAATCAGCAAACAGTTACGGTGCAGGGTGGTCGTGTTCTTCATGAAAAAAAGCCTGGAGACAACATTTGGATGTCATCGCATGAGGAAGAATCAGCAGGAAACTGGAAGAAGGACAAAGTGTGACGAGCGTAATACAGGAGTTTGGTAGCGCTCACAGCATTGTTTCTCATGGGGTCGTGTTCTTCATTAAAGCATGGCCTGGAGACAACATTTGGATGTCTTCGCATGAGGAAGAATCAGCAGGAAACTGGAAGAAGGACAAAGTGTGACGAGCGTAGACCAGGAGTTTGGTAGCGCTCACAGCATTGTTTCCCATGCATGGGGAGTGTTCCGAACCACACGCACTGCTGCCCGAGGAAGAGGGGGTGGCCGACAATGGTCAACTACAGCAGCAGATGACCGCTGCATAGCGCAATAATCAAAAAGCGACTCACGCCTAACATCAGGTGCAGTTGCAACCAGTTTTAACAGGGCTGCAAGCCACACGATCTCACACTCTACAGTGGTATGGTGACTGCATGTGGGTGGTCTCTTTGACAACCAGTACCTTGTGTTCAGATGTCACCTGTACAGCCGGCCGGAGTGGCCGTGCGGTTCTAGGCGCTACAGTCTGGAACCGAGCGACCGCTACGGTCGCAGATTCGAATCCTGCCTCGGACATGGATGTGTGTGATGTCCTTAGGTTAGTTAGGTTTAATTAGTTCTAAGTTCTATGCGACTGATGACCTCAGAAGTTACATCGCATAGTGCTCAGAGCCATTTGAACCGTCACCTGTACATTGGTGGTACCATCGTTGATGGTGCCAAGAGCATAAGGTTCAAATGGTTCAAATGGCTCTAAGCACTATGGGACTTAACATCTGAGGTCATCAGTCCCCTAGACTTAGAACTACTTAAACCTAACTAACCGGCCGGCCGGTGTGGCCCAGAGGTTCTGGGCGCTTCAGTCCGGAACCGCGCTGCTGCTACGGTCGCAGGTTCGAATCCTGCCTCGGGCGTGGATGTGTGTAGTGTCCTTAGGTTAGTTAGGTTTAAGTAGTTCTAAGTCTAGGGGACTAATGACCTCAAATGTTAAGTCCCATAGTGCTTAGAGCCATTTGAACCATTTTGAACCCAACTCACCTAAGGACATTACACACATCCATGCCCGAGGCAGGATTCGAACCTGCAACCGTAGCCGCCGCGCGGTTCCGGACTGAAGCGCCTAAAACCGCTCAGTCACAGCGGCCGGCGAGCATAAGAACTGGACCAACAAGGAGTAGGGTCGCATGCTCTTCTCGGATGAGAGGAGATTCAGTATGAGTTGTGATTCTAGACGTCACCTCATATGACAAGAGGTGGGAACACATAACGCACCCAGGAACACTTTGGTGCTCCATGTCTTATGGTGTGAGGAGACATGATGTTGCATGGCTGTGCTGACCTCCAAATCTGTGGACACGATCTCAACACTGGTCAACGTTACTGTATCACTGTACTCCTTCCCCATGTGCGTCTTTTCAGGGCTGCATTCGGCCCTGACTTCATTTTTATCAATGACAGATGTGACCGTGCAGAACAGCACAGTGGAGGAATTCTTGGAACGTGAGGCTATGTAGTGAATGGACTGACCTGCCCATTCTCATTCCCCCCTCCCCCCCCCCCCCCCTCGTGTTACATACTGTGGAGCAAAGTGTGTGGGATGCATTGGGGAGGCTATTTCTTCATGTTCACATAGCGTCAGCCACACTGCTGGAGGAATGGACTGTCCTACCCCAAGGAAATTTTACCAACCTTGTGGTCAGCATGTGAACACATTGCAGAGCATACTTTGAAGTCTGCGGTGATCGCATACACTATTAAGAACCATGTCTTACCCGTTGTAATGTCCAGAGACCATCGTAAATCGCTGTGACGTCACTGTAATTATTGTTTCTGAATAAAAGTATCATTTCTGTTCTTCCCTTTGTGTATTTCTTCCAGTTACCATTTGTACCATAGTGTAGCAGTTCTTTATATATGTAGTCCTAGTTTCATGGAGCTAAGGTACTTGGCAGTGACACATTATGAAAAATTACTTTTGTCCTGAAGTTTTGCACACCAGTACATTAGCGGAGATGATGAGGGTAGCAGAACGTAATCATATATATTTGTTACTCATTATCGATATTTTTTTCGTGCAGGTGAGGCAAACCATTCTTTCTCAAACGACCGTAAAGAAACCATTCGTTCAAAAATATTATTTTCGCACATCTTATAACTTTATTCGTCAGCTTCATGATCAACTGCCTATAATTTCCTTAATGGTCATATTTATTGTGTTTTTTTAGGATTAAGTAAACTACGGCAAGAATTTCGGAAAGTTTGCAGTGAGAAACAGAGGTCGCTATGAATTTTCGTTCAGTGCATGTTAGGTCACATGTTGCTACATATGAAATGTACCTAAGATATTGAATTTTTCTTTAAACTTTGAAGGATATTGCTATATATTGCCAGTCTTGAGAAAATGGATCATATATAAAGCGCTTCGTCCTGAACTCGCGCTCCAGCGAAAAAGTCAGAACAAAATATTCACAGAAGTCCTCGCATCTCGTAAACCGTTTCATATACCGAAACAAGATCTTGACAAATGATAGCACGCAAAAAAGAGAGTATTTTGTCATATCTTTAATGTGCGAAGGTTGCATATATATAGTGATATTCAACCGACTACAGATTTTTTCAATGAAATAATGTGATATTAAAGCACCGTCGATAGCTGATGAAACGAGAATTACTCTGGGTTTGGAACAACAAGTGTGAAGAAATTTCATTTTATTGTTATAGTGAGAGTGGACATGTTCATTAACTATTGACTTGTCTTTCCATCAGTTACTGCATTAGAATGTTAGTGACATGAATATTTACAAACTCTGCTGTGTTTTGGCGAAAGAAGCAGATCTGAACGTGGCAACAAGGGTACTTAACGTATTACTCAAAAGTCGGCACTGATAACGTTTCTCTGAAGAAAATTAAAGGGAATAAGAAGTCTGTCGAAAATAAATCGATACTTCTGTTGAAACTTTAATGGAATACTGCAGCACAAAGTGTGTTTAATACTGAGAGATGTGAACTGATACTGATCAAAGAATTTCAAAGCTGTAAACAGGTTACCAATATCTTTGACAAACTAAAAATGTGTGGTGAAAAAGTACAATCTCTAATTCTCTGCAGGAATAGGAGAGTAAAGATAGCTTATTATGTGCTGTCAGTTGTTTTCATATTTCTCAGATTATTGAAAAATAGAAATAAAATCCGTTTCCCAGTTCCAGTCCATATCATTCGTTATTAAAAATACACTGGGGTATCGGATTTCGCTGAAATTTCAACAGAATTAGCGATTTATTTTCCCCTAATTTTAACACCACATTTATTTTTCTTCAGAGAAACGTTGTTAGTGACAAGTTATGAGTAATATGTAGGACTCATTGTTGCCACATTAATCGGTTTCTTTCGCGAAAGTACAGCAGAATCTCTAAATAGCCTTCCGCTCCCTGTATTTTACCCCTGCTACCTCAGAATGTAAAAGAGAATACTCCAGTTAACATTGTCAAAAACTTTCTCTAAGTCTACAAATGCTATAAATGTAGGGTTGCATTTCCGTAACGTACTCGTATCTTCTAAGAGAAGTCGTAGGCTCAGTATTCCTCGCATGCTCCTACATTTTTCTGTAATCCAAACCGGTCTTCCCAGAGATCGGGCTCTACCAATTTTTCCATTCTTCTGTAAGGAATTTGTGTTAGTATTTTGCAACCGTGATTTATTAAACTGATAGTTCGGTAAATTCACGCTTGTCAGCATCTACTTTCTAGGGAATTGGAATTGTTACATTTTTCTTTAAGTCTGAGGGTATTCCGCCTTTCTCATACGTCTTCCTCACCAGATGGAAGAGTTTTATCATGGCTGACTCTCCCAAGGCTATCAGTAAATCTAGCGGAATGTTGTGGACTCACGGATCCTTGTTTTGACTTAGGTCTTTCACCGCTCTGTCGAATTCTTCTCACAGTATCATATCTCCCCTCTCAGCTTCATTTACGTCCTCTTCAATTTCTATAATATTGCCCTCAAGTTACTTTCATCTACGTACGTCCTCTTCCATTTCTATAATACTGCCCTCAAATACGTCTCCCTTGTATAAACCCTCTATATACTCCTTCCATCTTTCATCTTTCCCTTCCTTGCTTAAGACTGGTTCTCCGTCCCAGCTCTTGATACTCATGCAGCTGTTTCTCTCTTCTCCAAAGGCCTCTTTAATTTTCCTGTAAGCAGTATCAATCTTTCCTCCAGTTATATATGCTTTTTAAGCAATACATTTGTCTTCTAGCCATTCCTGTTTACCCATTTTGCAGTTCTTGTCAATCTCATTTTTTTAGACGTTTGTGTTACCTTTCGTCTTTTTCATCTACCGCATGTTTATATTTTCCCCTTTCATCAGTTGAATTCAATACCTTTTGTGTTACCCAAGGATTTCTACTAGACCTCGCCTTTTTATCTATTTGATCCCCTGCTTATCGATTCGGGGAATAACAGGGTAAGATTAGAAAATGAGATAGAGAGAAAGAACCAGAAATAGGTAGGTATGACGAAAACTGGAATTTTGTTGACTATGTGTCAGATGGGCTGATAACTTGAGTCGTCTGGAGAGTTCGCTGTTTTGTGTTCTGCTGTATTACATCACAGTAGAAAAGATTCGGCATGACTAATGAATGGATTAGGCTTTGTTTTATTTAAGTTGGAAATATCTTTTATGCTGGCACTGGCCGCTACTACCTTTCTATGTGCAGAACTACTCCTTCCTCTTCAACACAGCTGTCACGGTTGTACACACCTGTCAGCTGCAGGGGTCAACGAACACGGCAGTTTATGTCGTTGCAAACAGTTTCCATTCCACTTGGGGCGTGCTTGACCTGCAGAGAGATAACATATTTCCGTTTTCGTTGACATTTGGCTTTAGGACGAAATAGCGCCCGAGTGAAAGGCATCTGGCGCGCACATCGGCGTGTACCGTTTCTCCAATGCAAGTGTCCTAGTTTCTCTTATAAGGCGCTAGATTGCTCCTTTGGCGCCACATCTGTCTAGTTTCTCTGCGGCAAGTGCAGTCTGCTTCATATAGTTCCGCAAAACGCGAGTAAAACTGCTCCACAAACGGTAGACTTTGCTCTACACGGCAGCAGAAGACGTTTTCCACTGTAACTAGCTGTCCTTGTAATCTTCGCGTTGGCATCAGAACCGGTTTAGGAAATTGGCACGCACTCTATTCTAGGGACGTGACTCACACAGTTGAGGCGTGCGCTACAGAAGCACGTGTGCAATTATTCGCTCATTAATGACGATTATCCTTCATGTATCTCGAAACAACGGGATGTTTCCTTCAGGCGTGGAGTTCAGCCACCTCTGACGTGTAAACACAGCGTGTAAAGGTTTCGCGTAGGTTGAGATGTCGACAAAAATTGGCCTGCTAGGTTTATTGAAACTTACATTATTTTGTTTTGACAGGACCTCTGTAAATTAAGAAGATAATCGCTATATGATAACAACTGTTATTTCTGCAAAAAATCTTTCTATGCTACCGTGAAAGGATTTACAGTAACCAGCCATTATTTCGGCTATCAAATGTTCCTGTATCGGAGGCTCCAGGCCCATCTAGGGAAAATACTCATTTGTGAAATGAATTAAATGCACAGAAATGAAGTGAGTGGAACGATGAGGATGAAATCACAGAAGATGCAGTGACATGAAATGTCACCAGTACAAACCTTCCAGATATGCTGAATATGCATCGTAATAAACTACAGGGACAACTGAAAACCTGGCATTATATCGTGCTTACTGCGAGCAGCCGCCTTAATCAATGCGATAGCTAGCTTTTCGGGCTCGAGTCCCAGTCACGTTGTCAACCGCGCGTATACTTCTTTCTTGTCACAAGTGTAGCTACCGAAACATTAACAGGCCGTGCGGTTAAAGGCGCTGCAGTCTGGAACCGCAAGACCGCTACGGTCGCAGGTTCGAATCCTGCCTCGGGCATGGATGTTTGTGATGTCCTTAGGTTAGTTAGGTTTAACTAGTTCTAAGTTCTAGGGGACTAATGACCTCAGCAGTTGAGTCCCATAGTGCTCAGAGCCATTTTTTTGAAACATTAACAAAACGCACTGCAAACACATTTTGCATTTGCCTATATTTACCGAGGAGAGGGTTGCAACATTAAAAGTCAGGACTTATAATCTACGGAACAATCTTTTAACATAAGGGATATCGACAACCAAGTTAAGTTCCAGAAGGCGACAATTAGCATTCATTCATGTTCTAACTATTCGTTACAATTTTTCTAATGCTCTACGACGTTTTTCTTAAGGTAGTATGTGACACAAATCTATTACTGAAGTACACATCCAACAACCATTGACAGATACATCCTAACGTCTCCTAGAGTACTCCTCTCTGAGTGTAACTTTGAGTCTAGTGAAAACTTTTCCGTGGAGACTTTTAGTTGCCAAACAGCCTAATAAATGCATTTAAACGTTAATCTATTCTGTCTGCCTATTTAACGTAAAAAAAAACAGAATTTTAAGTAAGGTTGACTGACGATAACGTGAGCGAAATTGTTTTCTATATATGCGCGAGAATGATGCAAAAAAGGGAATGATAGAAAATCAATCGAATTACTTAGGGCCAAATTTTTTAAGTGGATTGTGTTGAGTATCATCATGTATACGTAGGCTGCCTGAAATATTAGAAAGAGAAGTAAAGAGTTAGTATGTTATCCGAGGTATAGTATCGGACCACCTGCAGGGTATACTAAGAACACAAATACAGAAAATTTTTCACGAAGCAGACCGTAGGCCGAGTATATAGAACGTAAGGAGTGCACGTAGATTATGGCAGCTGCTGAGCCACGAAAACTTCGAGAAGAACTAAAAAGAAAGCACCTGGTGAAAAACCCACGGTTAGGACGGCACAAATAATACATGCAGCTGACACGTACAGGGGAGTAAAAGTATTAATGAGTAGTTACGTAATGTACGTCTTGCAGTGTACCCGCCTCGTTGAATATTTCATGAGGTTTCTGGACTGAAGTCGAATTTACGTCTATCTATGTATCCTGAAAGCCACTGTGCAGCGCATGACGGGGAGTAGTTGCTAGCAATATTAGCGACTATCAGAGTTATCCTATTCACGTATGAAGGGAGGGAAAATGTCTATTCTATATGCTTCAATATCCTAACTTATTCTCATGATCCCTACCTACGAAATGCGACATAAGTATCAGATGTTTCAGGCTCTTCCCCCTACACCTTCCGTCCAAAAAGTTCCGAGTCTGATTTTATTTATGAGCGTATGTCAGCGCACTAAACTACAGTGGCAGATTGAACTCAGAGCTGTAAATAACAGATGTTCATTCGAACAGTCCTTTGTGAGCAATTACTGTTAACCCTCCGATAGGTGGACCCGTTTTTCTGCTATCCACAGTCGCGCTGCACCTGTGAGATGCTTTATCAATTTTAAGCTCTAAAAATAATTTCGAAGCGTCTGGGCGCTTTGTAAGCCCATGGATAAAGTAGGAAACAACAGATTGTGTGTAAATACTAAACTTTATCGCTAAAAGACATTTTGAAGGCACCCTCCTTGGCTGTTGTTGACAAGAAGCCACTTTATTAAAAATCACATGACCGGCCGATTTTGGCCTTACAGGCGATTTCAAGAGGAGTAGGTGTCAATACAATGTAATATATACCCGGCCCTGGAACGAATTTTCGGTAACCGCTTCAGTCTATATACCGAGTCTACAAAAAGTCAGTATAAATTTGAAAACTTAATAAACCACGGAATAATGTAGATAGAGAGGTAAAAACTGACACACAAGCTTGGAATGACATGGGGTTTTATTAGAACAAAAAAAAAAAAAAAAAAAACAAAGTTCAGAAAATGTCCGACAGATGGCGCTGGACAGCAAAACGTCAGTGACTGCGCATGACAATCGTGTATAAAAGGAACTGTAATGAGAGAGGGATTCAGATGCGCCAGCAGTCGCAGCATGTTGATGTTACCTGAAAAGGCGCTTTTAGTGAAGCTGTGTTATCAGAATGGGGAATGTGCTAGTTCAGCGTTACGATCCTATCGCCACAGGAAGGGGATTCGAACGGGTAAAGGTCCGTTGACAAATGCAGCTTTGGCGAGAATGATTTCGAAGTTCGAAGTCACGGGTTGTTTAAACGATAGACCCCATAGTGGCCGACCGAGCACAAGGCGTAATGCTGCTGAGACAGTTCAGGAAGGAAACGGAGACTCTAGCGGGTTCGTCTATGCACGGGGAAGTCAGCGCTCGTGCAGTCGCACGTCGCACCGGCATTCCATACACTACTGTTTGGTTGGCACTGAGGCGTACCCTCCGATGCTATCAGTACAAAATACATCGGCATCATGAACTGTTACCTGGCGATTTAGTGAAGCGGAGGGCATTTGCGGTGTGGGCGTTTCAAAAGATAGCGGAAGATGACGACTGGTTGAGTAACGTGTTGTGGACCGACGAAGCTCATTTCACGCCCCGAGGGTCTGTCAACGCCCACAACTGCAGAATTTGGGCTACCGAAAATCCTAGAACTGTCGTGGAAACTCCATTGCACGACGAGAAAGTCACGGTATTGGTTGGATTTACCACATCTAACGTTATCGGGCCTTTTTTTCTTCGAGGAAATGCGTGATTCTGGTTTTGTAACTGCTACCGTGACGGGTGAGAGGTACGCCCATATGTTACAGAATCGCATCATCCCCAGCCTGGCTGATAAACACCTGGTGGAACGTACGATGTTTATGCAGGATGGCGCTCCACCCCATATTGCTAGACGCATGAAAGATCTGTTGCGCGCGTCGTTTGGTGGTGATCGTGTGCTCAGCCGCCACTTTCGTCATGCCTGGCCTCCCAGGTACCCAGACCTCAGTCGGTGCTATTATTGGCTTTGGGGTTACCTGAAGTCGCAAGTGTATCGTGATAGACCAACATCTCTAGGGATGCTGAAAGACAACATCCAACGCCAATAACTCACCATAAGTCCGGGCATACTTTACAGTGTTGTTCACAACGTTATTCCACGACTACAGCTATTGTTGAGGAATAATGGTGGACATATTGAGCATTTCCTGTTAAGAACATCATCTTTGCTTTGTCTTACTTTGTTATGCTAATTATTGCTATTCTGATCAGCTGAAGCGCCAATGTCGGATATTTTTTGAACGTTTGTATTTTTTTGGTTCTAATAAAACCCTATGTCATTCCAAGCATGTGTGTCAATTTGTACCTCTCTATCTACATTATTCCGTGATTTACTCAGTTTTCAAATTTATACTGACTTTTTGATCAAATGGCTCTGAGCACTATGGGACTTAACATCTGAGGTCATCAGTCCCCTAGAACTTAGAACTACTTAAACCTAACTAACCCAAGGACGTCACACAAACACACATGCCCCGGGCAGGATTCGAACCTGCGACCGTAGCGGTCACGCGATTCCAGACTGAAGCGCCTAGAACCGCACGGCCACACCGGCCGGCGCTTTTTGATCACCCGGTACGTAAAATCATATACGTACGAGACCATTAAAGTCTCTAAAATTGTGCTATTTCATTGTTACCTGATAATTAAACAGTGGGCGTTGCAGATCCGAGAGCGAGCATGTCACGAACATTCGTCAAGACTAAAACCAAAATGTTTACTGAGTACAGTAATAATAAACATAGGAAAAGAAACTCACTACCATATAGCTACACTGTTGATGACAAACCGCTGAAAACAATATCTGCCATAAAATGTCTAGGAGTAACTATCTGGAGCTACCTTAAGTGAAATGGCCATATAAAAGAAATAGTGGAAAAAGCAGATGCCAGACTCAAATTCATAGGAATAATTTTAAGGAAATGTAGCTCATCCACGAAGGAAGTGGCTTACAAGGCGCTTTTTCGACCAATTCTTGAGTATTGTTCATCTATCTGGAATCCCTACCAGATAGGACAAATAGAAAAGACAGAGAGGATCCAACGAAGAGCGGTACGTTTCGTCACGGTATCGTTTAGTCGGCACGAGAGCGTTACGGAGATGATCAAAAAACTCCATCGGCAGACATTACAAGAGAGGCGTTGCGCATCACGGAGGGATTGACTACTGAAATTTCGAGAGAGCAATTTCCGAGAAGAGTCGGGCAACATCTTACATTCCCCTACATACACCTCGCGTAATGACTATGAGGAGAACATTTGGGAAATTAGAGTCAGTACAAAGGCTTACCAACAATCATTCTACCCACTCGTTCAGCTTTAGTTTCTATAAATCGACGCGTTCCGTGCAGACCAGGTCTTTGGAGAGTACAATTAGTGGTACAAAAACTACCCTCCGCCACGCACCATTAGGTGGCTTGAGAAGTATGATGTAGATGTAGATGGACCTGACTAGTACTGTACTGTACTTTAATCATCCTGCGTTTAATTTTGACGCTTGCGAGAATGTTCTCACTCTCACTTCTAATCAAGCTGCGGGCCTATGGGGTATCGTCTCAGTTGTGCGACTGGATTCGTGATTTCCTGTCAGGAAGGCCGCGGTTCGTAGTAATAGACGGCAAATCATCGAGTAAAACTGAAGTGATATCAGGTGTTCCCCAGGGAAGCGTCCTGGGACCTCTGCTGTTCCTGATCTATATAAATGACCTGGGTGACAATCTGAGCAGCTCTCTTAGGTTGTTCGCAGATGATGCTGTAATTTACCGTCTAGTAAGGTCATCCGAAGACCAGTATCAGTCGCAAAGCGATTTAGAAAAGATTGCTGTATGGTGTGGCAGGTGGCAGTTGACGCTAAATAACGAAAAGTGTGAGGCGATCCACATGAGTTCCAAAAGAAGTCCGTTGGAATTCGATTACTCGATAAATAGTACAATTCTCAAGGCTGTCAATTCAACTAAGTACCTGGGTGTAAAAATTACGAACAACTTCAGTTGGAAAGACCACATAGATAATATTGTGGGGAAGGCGAGCCAAAGGTTGCGTTCCATTGGCAGGACACTTAGAAGATGCAACAAGTCCACTAAAGAGACAGCTTACACTGCACTCGTTCGTCCTCTGTTAGAATATTGCTGCGAGGTGTGGGATCCTTACCAGGTGGGATTGACGGAGGACATCGAAAGGGTGCAAAAAAGGGAAGCTCGTTTTGAATTATCACGTAATAGGGGAGAGAGTGTGGCAGATATGATACGCGAGTTGGGATGGAAGTCATTAAAGCAAAGACGTTTTTCGTCGCGGCGAAATCTATTTACGAAATTTCAGTCACCAACTTTCTCTTCCGAATGCGAAAATATTTTGTTGAGCCCAATCTACATAGGTAGGAATGATCATCAAAATAAAATAAGAGAAATCAGAGCTCGAACAGAAAGGTTTAGGTGTTCGTTTTTCCACGCGCTGTTCGGGAGTGGAATGGCAGGGAGATAGTATGATTGTGGTTCGATGAACCCTTTGGCAAGCACTTAAATGTGAATTGCAGAGTAATCATGTAGATATAGATGTCATGTAGATGTAGATCTGCAATGTTCACCGTTTAATAATCGGATAATATTCCAGTGTATTAACGTCTACTGCACTTGAACATCATCTGTAAGGCCGATATCGGCCAACCGTGTGAGCTTTAACCATAGAACACTAAAAAGGGGGGGGGGGGAGGGAGGGGGCAAATGTTACACTGTTACTAAACCGTCGTTCATTTTACTATTCCATATTTTATTCGAAGGAAGTCATAATTTTATAGTTTATGCACTAGTTAGTTACAGTTGTAAGGTTTCCAATGGTACGTCACATACAAAATAAGTACAAAATGTTCTGTTTTACATCCTACACTAACAATACCAAATTGGCGGGAACGGCGAAATGGTACCAACTGCAATCGAAAATTTGACGATGATGTAGTATTCTAGGGTTAATAAAGTGTATACCGACGAAGTGGAAACTTTCAAAATGTCTTTTGACAAACAAGTGGCTATGGTACCCTACACAAAGAAATTCGTTGAGCTGTACTGAATTCTAAAGTGAATAAGTATGTCATTGACCTAGAATAGGTGATTAGGCCTGCCACGCTTTTGAAGTGATACGTACCGCGTCCGCGGGAGCACTGCCCTCTAGTGCAAATTCGTGCACATGTGAGGTGTGTGCCACTAACGGAAGTTTAAGTCGTGGACAATTGGTCGTAATGTGTCCTCGCTGTTGTGTCATAAATCGAAATGGTCTAAGTCAAGTGTTCAAGACATTCTAGAGGATGTTTTGAAGGAGAGAAAAGTTTGTGAAGAGTACGTCCCGGGACGCCTTAAATCCCGAGCAAAAACAACGATGCTTGAACGCCAGCCGCGAATTGTCTGAAAAGTAAAACACGGACAATTCTTTTCTGGAAAAATCGTCTCTGGCGACGAAACTTCTCAATACGAAACTACCACAAAACGACAAAGTGCAGAAATTCACATGAAGGGCCAACGCGTTGACTACATACCTGGGATTCAAACCAATGCGATGCGCGATTTGAAGAACATACCAAAGAAGGACTTTTCTGAAGTTTCACATAGGTGAATGAACGTTCTGTGCCCTGTACTCCAGTGGCAGAGGACTATGTGGAACAACTGAACCTCCATTTTAACGTTTTTCAATTTTGTATTAATTCAGTCTCGAATCTTTTTGGACTGACGGGTTACATCGAATCTCAAGTTTAAGCAACATGGATTAGTGGGCACGAGGTCGGCATTCTTACAGAGATTCGCATTGAAGTTCCTTGAGCACTTCCTTTAAGCTTTTGTGTGGGTCTTGAGCACTTCTGTTAGGCTTGAATATAGATTGTTACCATCCGTGTAAGGTGTCTCTGAATTGATTCGACGTCTGTCTTGATAAAGACGCCAAACGCTAGAGCAGTACTCTAGAACTGGTCGCACCAGCATCTTGTATCCGATTTCCTTTACAGATGCCTCCAGATTTCCGAGAATCCTCCCACTAAATCTGTTCGCCTCCACAGCTAAGACACCAACATGTCTGCCTGCAGTGTAGGAGACGCAGGTTTGATTTCCCGGTACTTCCAGTGATATTTCCTTGATTAGAGGACTACGATGAGATGTGCTCACTCTCTTGAAGCCAATTCAGGAGATACTTGATTAAGAAGTAGCGGCTCCAAGGTCTGCAAAGCTAAAAGCAGTGCGGTGACTTCTTGCCCTTCGATACTCCATCCAAATGACGCCATATGGCAGAAGACGACTCGGTGGCCAGTCGACATCGTGGCGTCTTCTGAGCCAGATCATGCAGTTACTTTTTTACTTTACTCCCAATAAATCTACGTCTTCCGTTCGTCTTCCCTAATTATGATTTCACTTGCTCGTCTCATTACACATCGTTCATAGTAATCCTTGTACATAGGGTGTTAAAAAAAAAGTATCAAAATTCGATACAGGAGGTAGTAGTGGTAGAAACTAGAACAAAAGTTTCCATAACGGCATGTCCGTAAACCAGTACTTGTTGAGATATGGACCAAGCTGTCCTCTCGTCCCCATCTGTCTGTTACGTATAAGTAAGCTCTATAAGCAGGGCTGCATGTTGTTCCACGCATCCTGAAACATCCTTCAGCCCTTCTTTGCTGTGAGTCATGCACTCTTTCAGATTCAGCCGGCTATATTCGGATTGCGTAACATGCACTGGTCACTCGCTCCTGTTGCGTTTGCACATTGTCGGCGGGTCGAGTATACATCAATGCCTTTAAATGTTCCCACAGCCAGAAAGCCAACGGATCTAGATCCGGTGAACGGAGATGCAATGCTACCGGAGGCCCTCGACCGACCCATGTCCCATGAAACGTTGCGCTGAGGTATTGTCGCATTATCCGCAGCAAATGGGGCGGTCTCTCCGACGTGCATAAACCACAGTCGTTGTTTTTCTGCAAGGGTGACGTTCTCCAATAGCGCTGGTAATTCATCCTGCAGAAATCTCTGATACTCAGCATCTGTTTCCCTGTTTAGCAAAGAGCAAGACCCTCTGGAGTATGTCAACGACAATTCCTGCCCAAACACTGAAGCTAAACCGATGCCTTACCTCAATGGTTCCACGAGAATTTGCATCTGCCCAGTTGTGCGTATTTTGGCAATTTGCTATTCCACCTCTTGTGATACTCGAATAAATGGTTCAAATGGCTCTAAGCACTATAGGACTTAACATCTGAGGTCATCAGTCCACTAGACTTAGAACTACTTAAACCTAACTAACCTAAGGACATTACACACATCCATGGAGGATTCGAACCTGCGACCGTAGCAGCAGCGCGGTTCCGGACTGAATCTCCTAGAACCGCTCGGCGACCGCGGCCGGCGATATTCGAATACTAGACATTGCTTATCAGAAGTAAAACCACTCATATCTCAACAGGTATTGGCTTCTGAATCTACAATTACAGGAACTTTTCTTCTAGTTTTGACCACTACCTGTTGTAGGAATATGTGACACTGTTTTTAGGCTTCTGTATCTCAATCGGTAAAAACGGAGCTCTTATAGGATCACTTGGTTGTCTGTCCGTCTGTCTGTTAACATAACATTTTCTCACTAAGTGGTAGAGATATCAGAATGAAATTTATGTCACAGTCTAAGGTCTACAGTCCCCTAGCGGTGTGAAAAATTTAAGCTTCTAAGACAATAAAATCAAAAGATACGTCCATTTATGTAACATATTTTGATACTCGAAAACTCTCTCATCAAAACCTAAAGATGAACTATGACACACATATTGGTTCCAGTCTTCTAACGGTGTTCTGCCTAGAGCGCTGAACGGGAAGGTTGTTAGTTTATCGTCTCACCGCACCGTCGCACTCTCCAGGACAGCTTTCCCTAGCCTTATTTGTGTCTTCGTGTATATCACATCGTTGCTTCGTCCCTAGCGTTAGTTACTGTGTGTCCGTTAGCAGCTGCGTAGTTCGCTCATAATGTCCGCTTTGGGTTCCAAGTGTATTCCAAGACAGGGTATAGTCAGTTTTAGTTTATATAAATCGACACGTTCCGTGCGGGACAGGTCTTTGGAGATTCATGATTGGGTCGTTGATACGATTCATGTAACATCTGATCAGGTTCGTACAGCCTGTTTTGATCCCGATAACTATGTCTTTTTCGTAAAGTTTTTTGATCCACTACAAGTAGATAGGTTGGTTTTGCGTCGAGGTTCTCAAGTTCCCTTTAAGTATCGCAATGTTTCCATACGTATGGTGCTTCTTTCTAACGAGAAACTGGGTTATATCAATGTCCGAGTGTTCAGTCTCCCGCCGGAAGTTGACGACAGTTTACTTAAGTAGGTGTTGCCCTCTTATGGTGATGTGAGGGGTATACGACGAGAACGCTGGTCCGTTTAACACCGGTTGCAATGTTATAGCGGAACCCCTTCAGTGGAAATGGTAGTTAAACGTAACATTCCTTCCCATCTACAAGTCTGTGGTTACCGCATCCACCTTACGTATAGTGGGCAAGTAGGGACATACATTTTCTGCGTTGAAAGTGGCCACCTCAGATCTACACTACTGGCCGTTAAAATTGCTACACCACAAAGATGACGTGCTACAGACGCTAAATTTAACCGACAGGAAGAAGATGCTATGATATGCAAATGATTAGCTTTTCAGAGCATTCATACAAGGTTGGCGCCGGTGGCGACACCTACAACGTGCTGACATGAGGAAGTTTCCAACCGATTTCTCATACACAAACAGCATTTGACCGGCGTTGCGTGCTGAAACGTTGTTGAGATGGCTCGTGTAAGGAGGAGAAATGCGCACCATCACGTTTCCCACTTTGATAAAGGTCGAATTGTAGCCTATCGCGATTGCGGTTTATCGTATCGCGACATTGATGGTCGCGTTGGTCGAAATCCAATGACTGTTAGCGGAATATAGTATCGGTGGCTTCAGGAGGGTAATACGGAACGCCGTGCTGGATTCTAACGGCCTCGTATCACTAGCAGTCGAGATGACAAGCATCTTATCCGCATGGCTGTAACGAATCGTGCAGCCACGTCTCGATCCCTGAGTCAACAGATGGGGACGTTTGCAAGACAACAACCATCTGCACGAACAGTTCGACGACGTTTGCAATAGCATGGACTACCAGCTCGGAGACCATGGCTACGGTTACCCTTGACGCTGCATCACAGACAGGAGCGCCTGCGGTGGTGTACTCAACGACGAACCTGAGTGCACGAATGGCAAAACGTCATTTTTTCGGATGAATTCGGGTTCTGTTTACACATCATGAAGGCCACATCCGTGTTTGGCGGCATCGCGGTGAACGCACATTGGAAGCGTGTATTCGTCATCGCCATACTGGCGTAGCACCCGGCCTGATGGTATGGGGTGTCATTGGTTACACGTCTCGGTCACCTCTTGTTCGTAATGACGACACTTTGAACAGTGGACGTTACATTTCAGATGTGTTACGACCCGTGGCTCTTCCCTTCATTCGATCCCTGCGAAACCCTACATTTCAGCAGAATAATGCACGACCGCATGTTGCAGGTCCTGTACGGGCCTTTCTGGATACAGAAAATGTTCGACTGCTGCCCTGGCTAGCACATTCTCCAGATCTCTCACCAATTGAGAACGTCTGGTCAATGGTGGCCGAGCAACTGGCTTGTCACAATACGCCAGTCACTACTCTTGATGAACTGTGGTATCGTGTTGAAGCTTGCATGGGCAGCTGTACCTGTACACTCCATCCAAGCTCTGTTTGACTCAATGCCCAGGCGTATCAAGGCCGTTTTTACGGCCAGAGGTGGTTGTTCTGGGTGCTGATTTCTCTGGATGTATGCACCCAAATTGCGTGAAAATGTAATCACATATCAGTTCTAGTATAACATATTTGTCCAATGAATACCCGTTTATCATCCGCATTTCTTATTGGTGTAGCAGTTTTAATGGCCAGTAGTGTAATTGCCTGCGGCGGCTACTTGTATTCTAGTCTTCATTTGAACAGCGTAGAAAACTGACATTAGCTGCTTTCGTTTCTGTTGCTCACGAGGTTGGTGCCACGTCTTCCCGGGTGCAATGGAACAAGAGAGTGACGCCCAGTTTACTGCTCCTTACTTTCCGCCTTTACCCGGTCCTGAAATTGTTGTTGGCAAGTGGGCAGTGTCCGCAGTGCAACATAAGGGGCGTCGTATCCAGGATGACGAGGAGTCTGATACGTTTACTCTTCACCCTGAAATTACTTTGTCGGTTGATGTATCTTGTAGGTCTGAGACCTGTATTCTTGATGGGGCTTGTGCTCCGTCTGTAATGACCTGCCGGCCGAAGTGGCCGTGCGGTTAAAGGCGCTGCAGTCTGGAACCGCAAGACCGCTACGGTCGCAGGTTCGAATCCTGCCTCGGGCATGGATGTTTGTGATGTCCTTAGGTTAGTTAGGTTTAACTAGTTCTAAGTTCTAGGGGACTAATGACCTCAGCAGTTGAGTCCCATAGTGCTCAGAGCCATTTGAACCATGTTTTTTGTAACGACCTCGATGTCAACGGAACGTTAAGCCGAAGCTTCCTTTCTCACATTTTTGTGGATGAGTATGCGCGACTGCATCAAACAAAGCAGGTGGAGGAGCTCCCAGAATGTGAGGATATTCCACGATGGACTGGCCTGTCCGTTCCCCCGACTTAAATCCAGTCGGGCACGTGTGGGACGCGTTCAGGAGACGTATTATGGAACCGCTATCACAACTCCTTACTGTGTTGTGGCAAGCATGGGAGCGCGTTGCAAAGCTTGCAATGCCCTCCGTTTTGATCACACATCCTGTTAAGAACCATGCCCCGCCATTTTAATGTCCAGGAAACCATGTAAGGAGTGTGTCAGAACCCTCCACTACATGGAAAATAATATAGCCAACTTAACGCTATTCTTTGCATTGTGTAAAATTGGAAATAAATAAGCTCTCAGATATCGATAGTAAAAATCTGAGGGCGAAACATGGGAGCGCGATTCTGCGCATTGTTGTGAGACGAGGTCTGTCTGCGAGAGTGGAAGTAGTATTGTCGGTCGAGAGCTAGGAGACAGAAGACGTGTCACGCTGCCCTGACGTCGGTGATAGCAGGTCTTACCACACCCAAGGCCTTATTTCATTTATACAGCCAGGAGAGATTTAAATGGCTTAACTACGCTTGAAGATGGAATTCAAAGTAAAATTCGCAAGCATTAGCGCAAAAGCAATTGCAGGGTTAGGCTCGTGATTGTTAGTCCGAGTTTTGCAATAATTCCATGTTTTGCTTGTCAGTAGCCTCCTTATCCTCCAGATAATAATAATCATTATCCACATGTAATTAATAGGTCACTGCTGTGGTTATTAAATATGAATGTAGCTTTGAAATTGAAATAATTTGTTAATCTGGCACTCAGCTTTTATTCGTACCTATGTCATCGTAATTGTCATCGCCTATTATTAGTCATGACCATTCTGAAGATTTAAATAGACTTAATCTATGAAACCTCTTCTCTCAAGTTATTTAGTAGTTAACAGGACCCAAGCAAACTCCTTTTTATTAAATTCATTCTTAGTAACAATAAGCTTTAGCTGCCGCTGCTGCATGCTGCTGCGAATTCCTGGAAACCACATGGAAAAAGGCAGTCAGCTAAAGAGGTGAGAGCGAAACTTAGGGCCAAAACAGAGACACTGACACACCACATGTCATGTACTCTGATCCAGTAAATGCCGTTGCACAAGCCATATCTGTATCACTTGTAAACTCTTGTTCAAACACGCACTCAGATAGCTTATCCAAATATTAGTTTTAAGTTTTTTGTGTAACGATCTGTTGAGGGCTTAAATGACAGTGAATCTGACACTCATGCAACACGCACATAGTGTTATGCATGTTAGATTCCGTTCACTGATAGCTCAGGTGACTTATCGAGTCGATTTTCACTGACGAACATAGGCAATATTTGTTGTAATAACGCTACATATTGGTTGCATATACGTTGCAACCATCGTAAGTAGCGATGCGTTGAGTGTAATTATTGTCTTTGAACAAAAGTGTAACTTCTTTCCGTCTCATTGCATATTTAATTCATCAATCGCGACAGTGTCTGTGTCGATGCAGGAACGAACTGCATTTATTACATGACTAGCCATTAAAATTGCTGTACCAAGAAGAAATGCAGATGATAAACGGGTATTCATTGGACAAATATATTATACTAGAACTGATATGTGATTACATTTTCACGCAATTTGGGTGCATAGATGCTGAGAAATCAGTACCCAGAACAACCACCTCTGGCCGTAATAACGGCCTTGATACGCCTGGGCATTGAGTCAAACAGAGCTTGGATGGAGTGTACAGGTACAGCTGCCCATGCAAGCTTCAACACGATACCACAGTTCATCAAGAGTAGTGACTGGCGTATTGTGACAAGCCAGTTGCCCGGCCACCATTGACCAGACGTTCTCAATTGGTGAGAGATCTGGAGAATGTGCTAGCCAGGGCAGCAGTCGAACATTTTCTGTATTCAGAAAGGCCCGTACAGGACCTGCAACATGCGGTCATGCATTATCCTACCGAAATGTAGGGTTTCGCAGGGACCGAATGAAGGATAGAGCCACGGGTCGTAACACATCTGAAATGTAACGTCCACTGTTCAAAGCGCCGTCAATGCGAACAAGAGGTGACCGAGACGTGTAACCAATGACACCCCATACCATCAGGCCGGGTGATACGCCAGTATGGAGATGACGAATACACGATTCCAATGTGCGTTCACCGCGATGTCGCCAAACACGGATGCGATCATCAGGATGCTGTAAACAGAACCTGGATTCATCTGAAAAAATGACGTTTTGCCATTCGTGCACCCAGGTTCGTCGTTGAGTACACCATCGCAGGCGCTCCTGTCTGTGATACAGCGTCAAGGGTAACCGCAGCCATGGTCTCCGAGCTGATAGTCCATGCTGCTGCAAATGTCGTCGAACTGTTCGTGCAGATGGTTGTTGTCTTGCAAACGTCCCCATCTGTTGACTCAGGGATCGAGACGTGGCTGCATGATCCGTTACAGACATGCAGAGAAGATGACTGTCATCTCGACTGCTAGTGATACGAGCCCGTTGGGATCCAGCACGGCGTTCCGTATTACCCTCCTGAACCCACCGATTCCATATTCTGCTAACAGTCATCGGATCTCGACCAGCGCGAGCAGCAATGTCGCGATACGATAAACCGCAATCGCGATAGGCTACAATCCGACCTTTATCAAAGTCGGAAACGTGATGGTACGCATTTGTCCTCCTTACACGAGGCATCTCAACAACGTTTCGCCGGCCGCGGTGGTCTAGCGGTTCAGGCGCTCAGTCCGGAACCGCGGGACTGCTACGGTCGCAGGTTCGAATCCTGCCTCGGGCATGGATGTGTGTGATGTCCTTAGGTTAGTTAGGTTTAAGTAGTTCTAAGTTCTAGGGGACTGATGACCACAGATGTTAAGTCCCATAGTGCTCAGAGCCATTTGAACCATTTGAACAACGTTTGATCAGGCAACGCCGGTCAACTGCTGTTTGTGTATGAGAAATCGGTTGGAAACTTTCCTCATGTCGCCACCGGCGCCAACCATGTGTGAATGCTCTGATAAGCTAATCATTCGCATATCACAGCATCTTCTTCCTGTTGATTAAATTTCGCGTCTGGAGCACGTCATCTTCGTGGTGTAGTGTACAATACAGTGTCCTTCAGACATGCATGCATGTGAGAAGGACTCTGTATTGTAGTAAATGCAGTTCCTGCATCAATACATGCAATCGTCGTTAATGATATAATCACTCGTGGCGGGGCTGAAATAATGATACAAAATAACGTTAGTTTTCCATGTTTAGTTTCACGAAAGGGCGAGCATTTGGATTAATGACTGCATGACATACAGAGGTTTGAACTGGCACTGGGGTCGTGATCGGACAAGCGAAGTGGTTAAGACGACCACTCATGACAAGCGGGAAATCGGGGTTAGAGTCCCGCTCCGGCACAAATTTTCATTTGTTACAAGTAAATGACGCAGTACTTTATACCATTACCATGTAAGCTTCCTACTGTCTTTTTTTTATCAGGACTTTAATGAAAATGGCAAGGTAATGTTAATCAGAACACAGGAAGGAGTTGTGATCTAAATAACAATAGATTTATTCATTCTTAACATCACAAGACAAATAAAGTGACTAAAGAAACGTCACACAAACATTTTTATTTGACAAACGCTTTCGCTAATATGGGGTCTATGGTGGACAAAGTGATCAGGTGGGGATCGACACACGATACTAACCAGAACACTAATCGCTTTATCTGACTTCACACACGTCAATCCGGGATATGGCACAAAAACTACGCCACGATCGAGCATCTATACTCCACTGTTCCATTAAGAAAAAGAACAGGGAGCTGAGAAGCATATATCGGAGCCCTACACCATAGCAGCGAATACTTTACCCTCCTGGTTGTCAGGGCGGCACACCACGATGCGTTCGGCGACTGAGGTCATGGACGGCAGCAATCTATTATCAACTGCGCGCGCCCGACAAATGAAAGTACGCGGCAGTCTCGCGTTCGCCTAATTCGGAACGCAAGTGTTTCCCTATGAGCCTGGATTCCTGTGTGCAGGTGGACCCGTTTGCTGGTCTGCCTAACCAATTTGACTCCCTGCCACGACTATGCGTAACGGAATAAGTCAAATGTTTAGACGGCCGACTCAAAACAAATAAGTACAACCATGCATCACTCGTTGTATGTGTGATGTCTGAAGCAGGTTGAGATGGTGACTGGCACAGTCTCTAAGTAGCACACTAGCTAAGGACACAAGTCTCACCGTTTAGGTAAAGACCTGCAGTTATTTACTAGCGAAGCACCAGTACAAGGGTGTCCTCTCTTTCTCTCAGCTTTCCTCGTCAGCTCGGTAGCAAAGCACATTTACATCTTAGACTATTCCCAGTTTAACACAAGCCAATCACGAGCTCGAGCGCAACATTCGAAGATGGGAGACTGCGCCTTGCTCTGCATACACAGATTTGGCTAATCAGAGACTTTAAAGTTAATTGGGAGCAAAGGAAAAAAGAGTCAGATTCGTGGCCTCTTTCCCATTCACTTATGCCGTGTCTTTTGCTGACAACATGACCTGAATGGAAGCACAGTCCTCCGTAAAAAGATTGTTATCTCCCCTGTTGCGTCCATTTCGAACTTTTCAAAGAACGGCCATAAACTCGCTAAAAGTCTTTTGCCTTCACAAATACGTTTTGTAACATAGTCTGGACGTCAGGGCGCCAGTGACCTGTCCCACGGAAATTCGCAGAAAACTCACAGTTGTATAATCGGCTTCCTGCCTAACAAGGGCCCATTATCTGATTTATTGCCGTTTTCATTGCAGCGGCGACTCCTTGGCGCTAGCAGCCTACCTGGACGTGGCTGACGACCGACCGGCGCCACCCAACGTGTCTGCACAATGAGGCCGGGGAACTCGGTGGCCCGCAAATGTTGTCACCCAGGTTCCGCAGAAAAATCGCTCCCCTCGGCCCTCAGCCACCGTACACTTTTACTGCAGTCGTTTAAATCGGCACCCTATTCCTTTGAACGCAGGTAAAGCTTACTGCTATGCCTTCACTAGAGCACACAAGCAAGAACATTAACTACTGCCCACCATTTCATCATGATGTATGGAGTCAGATCGTATCCAGTTATAGCAACCAAGTAATAAAGATCAACTTCCCTAAGAACATTACGCAGCAAATACCGTATTAGAAGTGAGAGTGCCCTGCAATCTCGCAACCATCTGTACTATACTGTAGCAGGTCTTTCCGCCTTTGCTCCCAGTTTCATTCAGGTATGTTACTTGGCAGTGACACATCATGCAAAAGTTCTCCACACCAGTGTAATTTTAAAAATACATAGAATTTTGCTAACGGTATAATTCTGTAGCTGAAGGATTAACATTTTTTTCCAAATACCCTTAATGTATTAACGAGCATTCCTTCATGTGATTCTAAAATCGGTCACTATGTTTCAATTAAAATTACTTGATAGTTGACACTTCACGCCTTATAGCTAGTTTCCTCCAATCAGAACGCTCAACGCCATGCCCGAACCGTTCGACGTTGCAAACTGCCATGATAGTTAGTTCCATTTCAATTTCTTTTCCTGCTTTCTTTCTTGATGTGTTTCCATCCCGAATCCTGGGTGATAACCACACCAAAAACCACACACACGCACACACACACACACGGTCCGTGCTGCTCCCCCAGTCGGAGGTTCGAGTCCTCCCTCGGGCATGGGTGTGTGTGTTGTCCATAGCGTAATTTAGTATAAGTTAGCTTAAGTAGTGTGTAGGCTAAGGGACCGATGACCTAAGTAGTTTGGTCCCATAAGACCTTACCACAAATTTCCAATTTCCATACACACAACGATGCTAACGAAATACACATGTTTCAGTCACAGCACTAACCAAACGCTACTGGATCCTTTCGCACAAGACGAGATTCACCGTCATTTCTACAGTTATTATAGTCAGACAGGTCGGCTTCCATCAGATAACATTGCGTTTTTTGAAGGCTGTCAATTAATAGTTGCGATTGGGGCAGCAGAGTCATAAATATAAGAGCCTGTTTGCAGTGTAACGGCGTACCGTAGTGGTAGTGGGTTCGAATTTCCTCAAATACAACGAAAATTTTTATTTTCTAAAGCTAATCAAAAGACTTTGATCATAACTTTCATGCAGTTAACTGGTTTAAATGTATTTCTTTTTATCTAATGGTTTGTCACGTCATTTCCATCACCGAATTGGTTTTTTATGTGCCCTTACTTTTCTTCCTATCATTCTTTTTGTGTTTCCAATCTGCTTGTGTCGGCTATAATCTGGAACCATGTGCCAACTAGAACTCCTCATCGGGTGGTAACGCGGCATCTTGTGTAGTCACTGTAACGATAGTTTCAGTTAACCAATGACAACGAGAAATTAACGTTTGGTTCTACCGCTACTACTGAAATTTTGCTGCGTAAGATGGCTATACAAGGAGACATATTATGAATTTTTTCCGTCTTGAGTTGCTCGTAGAGGTTAGCCTTAAACGCCGTGAACAAGGCGATCATGGTATTTAGTTCTGGCCGGTCGTTGTGACCGAGCGGTCCTAGGCGCTTCAGTCCGGAACCGTGCGACTGCTACGGTAGCAGGTTCGAATCCTGCCTCAGGCATGGATGTGTTTGATGTCCTTACGTTAGTTAGGTTTATAGGTCTATGTTCTAGGGGACTGATGACCTCAGATGTTGAGTCCCATAGTGTTCAGAGCCATTTGAACTATTTCTTTAGCCGGCCGGTGTGGCCGAGCGGTTCTAGGCGCTTCAGTCTGGAACCGCGCAACCGCTACTGTCGCAGGTTCGAATCCTGCGTCGGGCATCGATGTGTGTGATGTCCTTAGGTTAGTTAGGTTTAGGAAGTTCTAGGTTCTAGGGGACTGATGACCTCAGATGTTAAGTCCCATAGTGCTCAGAGCCATATGAACCATTTGAACCATTTTTTTAGTTCTGTCGTTTTCTCGGATACGATGCACATCAAGAGGTTGTGTTCAGGTTAGAACATGAGTTTAAAACACAAAAGATGTTGTCTCCCGCAGTTCAGTAGCTAGTTACTTAAAATCAGCTGTTGACAGAGTACGTCCCATTTCCATCAAACTTCGCGGCGGCCGCTCCTAATACTGGTCCGTTTTACACATTAACATCACGTATGAATTTACCCGCCTGTAACCTTACTGTAGGTGGAAACGAATGTGCCAGCAACTAGCGACATGTGACTGATTGGTTGGTTGATTTGGTGAAGGGACCAAACAGCGAGGTTATTGGTCCCATCGAATTAGTGAAGGATGGGGAAGGAAGTCTGTCGCGGACTTTCAAAGGAAACATCCCGCCGTTTGCGTGAAGCGAATTAGGAAGATCACGCAAAACCTAAATTAGGATGGCCGGAGCCGGGTTTGAAACGTCGTCCTCCCGAATGCGAGAACAGTGTGCTAACCACTGCGCCACCTCGCTCGGTGAGGCAAGTGGCAGACGTTAACTATCAAGTAATTTTAATCGGACTATAGACTGAAACACCGACCAGGAAACATGTGTTCCTGGATACACTATTCTCAAGGTACAGCACTCTCCCCCACTATACTTAGTGGTGATACATCACTGTGCTTAACTAAATACCGAATCAATAGGAGGAGGCCAGTTGTGGCCCTACAAACAACCTGTCTGCGTGCTAGACACAATGAGCCTACACCTGGAGTTATGGTCTGGGGTGCGATTTCGTATGACAGCAGGAGCACTATCGTCGGTTATACCGTGCAACCTGACTGCAAATTTGTACATCAGTTTGGTGATTCGACCTGTTGTACTGCCATTCATGAACAGTATTCAAGGAGTAGTATTCCAACAGGATAACGGTCGCCCACACACCGCTGTTGTAACCCAACATGCTTCACAGAGTTGCATTAGCATGCCTGATCACCAGATCTGTCTCCAATTGAGCACATATGGGTCATCCTCCTCCGACAACTCCAGCGTCATTCATAAACAGCATTAACGGTCCATGTATTGACCGACCAACTGCAACAGGCATGCAACTCCATCCCAGAAACCGACATCCGTCACGTGCACAGCACAATGCATGCTTACATTCAACTTTCTGGCGGTTACACCGGTTATTAATGTTTCACCATTTGCGATAGCTCACCTCGCGCTTGCATTAACCTGTGATCTTGCAACATTAATCACTTAAATGCATTACCAGGCAAATGTATTACCGAAATTTCATCACTCTGCATTAATTACTTTTAGTGTTCAAATTTTTCTCTCACGGTATATTGGCTAGCTCGGTACTACGAAAATCCGGCGCTAAGAAGGGAATTTTCAGAGCTTGTTGTGTTGCAAGATTTATGGATACATTTGCCCTCTTTTTGTGTAGTCACAGGAGATCGCCACAGCCATCACCTTCTTCTGCAATAACCAGCTGAGTACTGTAAAACTCCATGAAAGAGTTCTTTGGTTTCTTATCCAAATAACAACACCGTTTTGTTTAAGCTTTGTGTTGAAGACCTTATTTTATCCTTAGTCATTTACATTTGCAGGTTCTATTCCAAATGCTGCGATATTTCCGAGTACCCTATTTTATTGAACTGAAAATTAAATGATTTCTATAACAACTTTTAATAAATCTTGAGGAGTGGTAGATTCCTTTACCATTCAGTGAGCTTTGTTTCTGAAGTAATCCGCGCGTTTTTCACAGAAGGTTAGTTAAAGTATCACAAAAGTGTAACTGCCAAGAAAAGATCTTAAGTGCTTTGCTTGTATGTCATTCTTACTGAAATATCAGTACAGCATCAAAGTTACCTGCATAAAACTGTAATCAATCAGAGTAGATAATGTCTAGTAAACCGGAATGGTCAGCTTAAGGAATAATTAATACACAGGTTTGTAATAACATGTATATTCAATGTGTTTGCAATAAACAGTGTTTTTCATACTGTGTTGTAACAAAACTAGCTAACCTTGATCTTAGTCACTAATAGATTGGTTTCCCACCCCCCCCCCCCCCTTCTCTCTCCTCCTCCCCCTCCCCCCTCCCCGCTCCCACACACAAATTGTTGAGCCAGCTTTGCTTTCCAAATTACAATTACTGCACTAATGAAGTAAACTACCAGTTTTATAACATTTGTGTGCTATACTAAGTAACTGATACCACTATTCAAGTTACAGATTCAGGGACCATATATCTTATGTGTGTTCTGTTTGGTATGAAGAAGTATATACTCCCTGATAAACTAATAAAACATCCTCATGCCCAAGTTCGTAATCTCCATAATTAATAATCATTACCCATAATGATCTGCTTTAATATAAGATAGGAAATGTTACTGAGAGCCAGTTGTTGCCAGAACGTTTTAATACTCCTTCTGTGTTATTCGTGGCAAACCTCTGGTATATTGCTTGCTTTAGTGTGCTACTGTCTTGTGTCCTATAGCAAAAATAGAATTTCAGTATCAAGTAAACTAAATACCAATAGTTAACTATCCTTGTGAACAGTAATAATATTTGGTACAGATTTGCCTCGTCAGGCTGGCGACCGTTTCCTTTTGCGCAACTGCAGTTTACTTTATTACTAATAGAACGCTGGTTCGATTCCTGTTTGTTCTGCAATTACTTCTTTCAATAGATAACTTTAGAGAAACGAAAAATAGTCCGATACCTGAACCATTAGTAAACAGTCACACTCAACTTTAATTCCTTTCACAGGAGTAACATTATCGGCGTATTGCTCATTTAGTACTACCTGGTACTGTTGTACATGGCTTTTCTCAGGAGAGGACTAAGGGAAGAGAGCTGTAGATGGAGCTGGAAACATAAGCGATCAGATTCCCCTTGTGAGGGAGAGTAGAGGTGGACTTTTTTCGCAGTGGTTACAGAAAATGCAGATTGCTGAGCGTTAAAGATATTTTATCTAAGTACTAGGGAGCTGCTACCTCAAAATGGACGATGGAAATCACCGAGGTGGGGTGGTTATCGTGCCTCAAGGATAAAGATTGCTGTACCCTAGGGGAGCCACAGCAGAGGTGCGTCTGTGGAGAGGCCAGATTACCCCGTGGTTCCTCAATAGGGGGAGCAGGCCTTTCAGTAGTTGCTTGGGCAATAGTCTAGATGACTGACTGATCTGGCCTTGTAACAACCAACACGGCCCTGCTGTGCTGGTAACGGCTAACGGCAAAGAGGAACTACAGTTGTGTTTTTGTTTTCCTGAGCGAATTTACTTCTACGGTATGGCTTAATGATGATAGCACTTTCTTGGAGAAAATATTCCGGAGATAAAAAAGAAGTCCCATTCGGATCCCCGGGCGGCTGCTACTCTGTTGGATGTCGTCATAAGGAAAAAACAAGACTGGTATTCTGCGCTAGGAACGTTGCATGTTTGATTGCTTAATGGGGTAGGCAGGTTAGAGGATTTAACAAGGGAAATGAATAGGTTGCCGTTAGATACAGTCGGAATTAGTGAAGTGCGGTGGCAGGAAGAACAGGACATCTGTCACGACAGTACAGGATTATCAACATAAAATCAAACAGGGTTAAAGCAGGAGAAGGACTACCAATGAATAAGAAAATGGGAATCCAGCTAAGCTACTGTGAACAGCTTAGTGAATGCATCATCATAGTCAAGATACACACGAAGTCAACACCAACCACAATAGTACAAGTTTATATGCAAAGTAGCTCCGTAGATGATCAAGAAATTGAAAGAATGTCTCATTTCATACAGCTAAAGGGGATGAAAATTTAATTGTGATGGGTGACAGGAATTCGGTAGTAGGAAAAGCAAGACAACGAAAAATAGTAGGAGAATATCGACTAGGGGAATGGAATGAAAGAGAAACCTGCCTGGTGGAATTTTGCCGAGAGAATAGTTTAAACATTGCTACCACTTAGTTTAAGAATCATGTAAGAAGGATGTATACGTGGAAGAGACCTAGATGCACTGGATGGTTTCAGATTGATTATATAATGAGCATTAAGATATTTCGAAAGCAGATTTTAGAATGTAATCCATCTCCAGGGGCATGTGGAGACGGGCCATAATTTATTGGGTATGAACTGCAGACTAAAACTGAAGAAAAAGTTAGGAAATGAAGGAGATGGGACTGGATAAATTATTGAAGGACATTATTGGCAGTTTCGGATGGAACATGAGACAACGTTAGTCTGAAACAGGAAAGAAATACAGTAGAAAACGAATGGGTAACTTTAGAGACGAAACAGGGAGTGCAGCAGAGGGTCGCGTAGGTAAAAAAGACAAGAACTAGTAAAAATCCCTGAATAACCGGGAGATATTTAATTTAATTGACCAAAAGAGAAAATATAAAAATGCATCAAATGAAGCAGGCGACAGCGAATACAGACGTCTAAACAATGAGATTGACCGAAAATGCAAAATGAATGGGAATGGCTAGAGGACAAATGTAGGACTGTAGCAGATTATATAACCAGGGGAAAGATAGATGGCGTCTATAGGAAAATTAAAGAGATCTTTAGAGAGAAAAGAAGCAGCTACTTGAATATCAAGAGCTCAGATGGCAAGCCAGCACCAACCAAAGAAACGAAAGCTTAAAGGTCGAAGAAATATATAGAGGGTCTATAGAAGGGGAAAAACTTGAGGATAATATTACAGAAGGAGAAGAGGAAGTATGTGGAGATGGGAGATATAATACTGCGAGAAGAATTTGACATACCACGGAAAAGAAGGCCCCTAGAAGTGGGCGACATTCCTTCAGCATTATTGAGAGCCTTGGATTATACAGCCATGACAAAATTGTTCCACCTGGTGTGCAAATTATAGTCTAAGACAAAAGAAACGACGCACCACGAAGAAATTTTGCGAATGGGACGGAAATCGGTATATGTGATGCACAATTACGGACAAAGAAACGATTGCAGTTTTAGAAAAATTGGATGATTTATTCAAGGAGAAAGAACTTAATAAACTGAGAAAGGCACTAACGCGTTGGTCCACCTCTGGCCATTATGCAAGAAGTTATTCGGTTTGGCATTAACTGATAGAGTTGTTGGATGTCCTCCTGAGGGATATCGTGCCAAATTATGTCCAGTTGGTGTGTTAGATCGTTAAAATCCCAAGATGGTTGGGAGATGGTTGGAGCTATATTTGGACGGCAGTCAGGTTGGTATCCCACAGCATCCGGAGCCTCTCCAGACAAATCTTGGCTGGTCACTGGTGCTCAGTTTGAAGCGGGGCTCATCACTGAAGACAATTCTACTCCAGTCAATGAGATTCCAGGCCAAAGATGTGTCTGGAGATAGCCCGACAACCAGGAGTGATGGCCTGGGGTGCAATTTTTGGTTGTCACCGGCGGCACCATTCCAACACAGCGGTACGTCGACGATATTCAACACTCCGTTTTGTTGCCCTTCATGGCAAGCCGTCCTGGGCTTACATTTCAGCAAGGTAATGCCCGCCCACACTCTGTGAGAGATTCTGCTGCCTTGTCTTAGTGCTTGCCAAACCCCACTTTGGCGAGCAAGGCCGTCGACTCTCTCCCCACGCTTGGAGCACTATGGGCAGGGCGTGAGTTGGCCAGAACTTGGGACGATATCCTTCAGGAGGCTATCCAACAACTCTGCCGATCAACACCAAGCCGAATAACTGCCAGGGCCAGAAGTGGAGTAACGCGTTACTGACTTGCTCAATTCGTAAAGCTCTTTCTTTTGAATAATTCATCCATTTTTTCTGAAACTGTAATCATTTGTTTGTCTGTACATGTAAATCAAATCGACAGATTTCTGTCCTGTTCGGACAATTCCTTCCCGGTACGCACTTTTCTTCTTTTTTTATGTGTATGTGTATGAGACAGGCGAAATACCCTCATTTTTCGAGAATAATGTAATCATTCCAATTCTAAAGAAAGAATGTGCTGACAGGTGTGAATACTACCAAATGGCCAGTTCAGTATGTTTTGGTTGCAAAATATTGACACGAATTATTTACAGAAGAGTGGAAAAACTGGTATAGGCCGACCATGGGAAGATCAGTTTGGGGCCCGGACAAACGTAGGAACATGTGAGGCAATACTAATCCTACGACATACCTTAGGCTATAGGCTAAAGAAAAGCAAACCTAGGTCTATATAAGATTTTGACAATGCTTACTGGACCACACTCTCTGAAATTTTGAAGGTAGCGGATGTGAAATACAAAAAAATGGCTCTGATAACTATGCGACTTATCTTCTGAGGACATCAGTCGCCTAGAACTTAGAACTAATTAAACCTAACTAACCTAAGGACATCACACACATCCATGCCCTAGAAAGGATTCGAACCTGCGACCATAGCGGTCGCTCGGCTCTAGACTGTAGCGCCTAGAACCGCACGGCCACTCCGGCCGGCTGTGTGAAATACAGGGACCGGATTTATGTGGCTGTAGATACAAAAGTGTTACGGATAAAAAAGCATGTAACAAAGAAAAGGACAGGCTATAAGTATCGATCCTCCTTTGATTGAGGGGACGCATTCTTTCTACATAGAACAGAAACTGGTCTGGTGTACTCGCGGTGTTTCATCGAGCACTCGTATTGCCGAACCATCATGCAGGACCATGCTATTTTCTGACCCTGGTAATCTTCTGTTATTTTATCTACGTCGTTCCCCCTTCTGCAACACCACAGTGGCATTTGAAGTGACCTTATAGCGGGATGGGTTTCCCTATGCGATCTGTTAAATATGTTAACTCTTGTGTAGAAACTCTGTGGGTATGTGATTTATATGTGGCTGTTGCATTAAGGTATGCAGAAGTTCCTTGATCCATGTACGATGAGGTGACAAAAGTCATGGGATACCTCCTAACCTCGTGTCGGACCTCCATTTGACCGGGGTAGTGCAATAAATCGACGTCCAAGGATCCAACTGGCCTTTGGAAGTTCCCTGCAGAAATATTGTGCCATGCTGCCTCTATAACCGTCCATAACTGCTAAGATGTTGCCGATGCAGGATTTTGTGCACGAAATGACGGCTCGATTATGTGCCATAAATGTTGGATGAGATTCATGTCGCTCGAATTGTCCAGAATATTCTTCAAACCAATCGCGAACAATTGTGGCCTGGTGGCATAGCACAGTGTCATTCACAAAAATTTCATCGTTATTTGGGAACTTGAAGTCCATGAATGGCTTCATATGGTCTCCAAACAGTCAATGATGGATTTAGTTGGACCAGAGGACCCAGTCCATTTCATGCAAACACAGCCCACACCATTATATAGACACCACCAGCTTGCACAGTGACTTGTTGATGACTGAGGTCCATTGCTTCGTGGGGTCTGCGTCACACTCAAACCCTGCCATCAGATCTTGGGACTCATCTGACCAGCCCACGCTTTTCCAGTCGTCTAGGATCCAACCGATATTGTCACGAGCCCAGGAGAGCCGTTGCAGGCGATGTCGTGCCTTCAGCAAAGGCACTCGCGTCGGTCGGCTGCTGCCGTAGCCCATTAACGCCAGATTTCGCCACACTGTTCAAATGGATACGTTCGTCGTACGTCCCACATTGATATCTGCGGTTATTTCATGCAGTGTCGCTTGTCTGTTAGCATTGACAACTACGCAAGCGCTGCCGCTCTCGGTCCTTAAGTAAAAGTCGTTGGCCGCTGGTTTGTCCGTGGTGAGAAGTAATGCCTGAAACTGCGTATCCTCGGCACACTCTTGACACTGTGGATCTTGGAATATTGAACTCACTAACAATTTCCGAAACGGAATGCCCCTTGCGTCTAGCTCCAACTACCATTCCACGTTGAGGGCTTGTTAATCGCCGTCGGGCGGCCAAAATCACGTCGGAAACCCTTTCACATGAATCACCTGAGTACAAATGACAGATCCGCCAATGCACTGCCCTCATATACCTTGTGTGCGCGAAACTATCGCCATTAGCATATGTGTATATCGCTATCTCATGACTTTTGTCGCCTCATTGTACAGATGCCTACTATTTGGATCGCAGAGCATTATGATTCGTACCAGAGTTCACATCCGAAAAGTGAATAACTTGTTTCCCTGACAATTCTGACCCTCCATAGCAGTTATCTTTGTCTTATTTTACTGTGGAATAATCCAGAAATGTGAACAGTTAATTTGGTTTTAGGCATCGTTGCTGGTTGCAGTAAGCTTCTCCTCTCCTCCTGAACGTGCCATGAAGGCTCAACGGTACCGACCGGCCGCCGTGTCATCTTCAGCCCACAGGCGTCTTTGGATGCGGATATGGAGGGGCATGTGGTCAGCACACCACTCTCCCTGCCGTATGTCAGTTCCCGAGACCGGAGCCGCAACTTCTCAATCAAGTAGCTCCTCAGTTTGCCTCACAAGGGCTGAATGCACCCCGCTTGCCAACAGCGCTCGGCAGACCGGATGGTCACCCATCCAAGTGCTAGCCCAGCCCGACAGCGCTTAACTTCGGTGATCTGACGGGAACCGGTGTTACCACTGCGGCAAGGCCGTTGGCATTGGAGTAAGCTTACATTTCTATTTATCTGTATGAGATGCTATTCACTTGCTACAGATTAACAGGGTTCACTGGTTAGTCATTCCAAGCCAACTTTATATTGTTTCCGCGCTCTGCGAGTGTCTCACAGTATGTACACACATCAAAAAAGGATTTGGAATTCATGGGACAGTAAACAATATTTGGTTCTGAATCATGCATATATTTTCATCTGCAGTGTGCCCAGATTGCACAACAAAATTGTCTGTTTCTCATGGCGGGTTTTTTACAGCACCCCTGAACAGTGTGTCCGCAGCTCGTGGTCTAGTGGCTACCGTTGCTGCCTCTGGATCACGGGGCCCTTGCTTCATTTCCTGGCTTGGTTGGGGATTTTCTCTACCTGGGGATTGGGTGTTTGTGTTGTCTTCATCATTTCATTATCATCATCATCATCATCATTCGTGAAATGGATGGATTGGACTTCGTAAAAAAATTTGACTGTTTAAGAAATTGGGATTTTGTATGGGCGTGACGACCCAGCAGTTGAGCGCCTCACTAACCAAACATCAGCATCATCATCATCCTGAGCAATGTCAGTATATAGTTGAACATTCCCTTGCTCAGATGCAGGCCTGCATCGGTTTCGGTATACCATCGATGAGAGCATCAAGCCAATCCTGGAGCACCACTTCTCAATGGCGATTCTGCGTAAGCCGTGAAGAGCACATGCTCGTTGTCGACGTCCAATAGACAGATCATTCCATTCTAGTGGTCCTAGCATACTGAAGAAACGTGTTCACGGGAACAGCACGATGAGCACTAGAGCTATCACCCATCAAAATGAAATCGTCACCAAAATGTTGGCGATATGGTCCCACTATTGGTCTCATAGAGCAGTGAGACTGTCTTCAATAACTGCGATAGGTGTACGGAGGCCCCATGTAATGCCACCCCAAAACATCACTCCACCACCACCATGTTGCGCATGTGGGACACAGCGTTCGAGGAGTTTGATATTACTGGGTTGTCTCCAATTATCACGGAAGAAATAGATCCGAGTTTTGTCCATAAACAACACCCGATGCCAATCCTGGGGCGTCCATTCTGCACGATTCCTTGCCCATCTGTACCGGAGTCCACAGTGTTGTGGTCTACGATTTGGTGCTCGTCATGGCCGTAGGGAATGGAGATTCGCATCATGCAACTGTTTCCTAACACTTTGATGCGATGTATGACGTCCTGTAGCCCCTTCGAATGCCGAATTTAGTTCTGGAGCACTCAGCCAACGGTTCCTTTGACTCAAAACTCGCAGATGTCTGTCATCCTGGGCACATGTCGGATGAGGACGATCTGTGCGGTGTAAGGCGTCAACTGTATCTGTTAATTGGTACCGGTTTCATGTCCACACATATCGCTTTGCTCCGGTGTAAATATAGAACAACTTCCCTAGCTGACAAGCCTTCTGCGCGTAACGTGATGATGTTGATCCGATAACTGGTCGCGATTGTTGTTCGGGGCGTGAGGGACGTTCACTGTACTGCTACACAGAAGTCTCTGATGCGTCCCTGCTGATGCTTTACTTTTCAACAGAAATGCTGCACTGCCATGCGAGTGCGGTTTGCTACCCGTAGGTAGCACAGAGTGACGTAGCCCAGTGGTTAGTAGACTGGACTCGCATTCGGGAGGAAGATGGTTCAAACCCGCGTCCGGCCGTCCTGGTTTAGGTTTTCCGTGATTTCCCGAAATCGGTTAAGGCAAATGCCGAGATGGTTTCCTCGAAAGGTCACGGTCGCTTTCCTTCTCCATCCTTCGCTAATCCGAGCTTGTGCTCCATCTCTAATGATCTCGTTGTCGACGGGACGTTAAACATCAATCTCCTCCTCCTCCGAATGCAGCGCTCATGATAACTGTTTATGTTTACAAACAACGTCAGGGATGGCCTTCCGATCGGTTCAGAAAATATCACAGTCGGACGATATATCAGGGTGATGCAACACTTTTGATGACGTGTGTAACAATGTGTGTAACTTAATACGTTGCAGTGTTTCACTCTCGGTATTACCGTGGTTGTTTCTGTAGCAGTGTGAGAAGAACCTCAGTATGTGTACGTTTTCGTTACTATGCAACACTGCAGTTATTGCAGAACCCTGAAGTTCATATACACACATAAAAAAAAGTTTTGCATCACCTCGGTTCCGGAACTTGTACAGAAAATTGGAATAGAGATCAACACAAACATCATTTGCTCATGAAAACCACACATTGCATGTTGTACCACCATACAGCGAAACCTTCAGAGGTGATGGTCCAGATTGCTGTACACACCGGTACCACTAATACCCAATCCTGAGCGGTCCCTTCGGCATGTTGTTGGGCCCACCAGTACCGCGCTGCATGGTGTCATGGCTGCAAAGATGGACCTCGCCATGGACGTCGGGAGTGAAGTTGCGCATCATGCAGCCTTTTGCGCACAGTTTGAGTCGTAACACTGTAAGGTGTCAGGCAAACCCAACACCTTCCATGAAAACCCTGACATGATAAGCAAATCCAGTAGTATGTCACATAGCTCCGAATAAATCGTGACATTAAATTAACCAAAGTAATACGAGTAACGAGTGAGCAAATGGAATACCACAGACTAACACAAGAATGCCCAAATGCATGTCATATCTTCCCACAGTGAGACAGACGCAGTTCTGAGGGGAGAAACGAGAACAGAAGCCGAGAGCAGAACCGTGTTAAGTTAGAAGGCCCTACGATAAGGGACGGACACCCACGTCGCCAGCTAACCGTTAGGACCACCCCCCAGCCCATGTTAAAAGCTAGAGCCTTAGTGTGAGACTTTTTCGCGTCTCTGTTACGTCAGGACCACCCCCCAGCCCATGTTAAAAGATAGAGCCCTCCAGAAGAACAGTATAGATCTTACGATAACATTAAAAGGACCACACCAGCTGCAAGTTTTAGCGTGAGACTTTTTCGCGTCTCTGTTACGTTGCAAACTTTAAAAACATTGCCCCACCACGAAAAGTATAACGTTTCTCATTGGATAGACAGAATTTTTGTAGGCGGAGCTTAAGGTTAACATTGAGACCCTGATTGGTCAGATGAAAACACAGCCAGATAGTTTTTTTAAACCAACTTCGGTAAATTGTAGTAAGGAGAAGTTAGGAGAGAGTTGTTTCCGAGACGGCGAGGTGAGCGGAGCTGTGCTGTCCGCCGCCCCCTGACGAACACCGACAAGGTAATGAACGCATGCGATGCCGCATAACAGTGCATAAAGCTTCACTCAGAACTGCAGAAGTCTCATCTGTTACACCCCCTTTTTGCGTAATACTAGTGTCGATCGTCAATTAAAGCTCATGGTGTTCACATTTGCCACTTGAAGTAAAAATCTGAACCGCGATGATTTTTCTGTTATATAGTTATTGAGAAGTCACATCAGCCACTGTAATTTACGACAAGTTAGATAAGTAATTAAAGATAACTGAGGGTCACTGTAGACCATTTTGATAGTTTTCTCTTTTGTGAAACTTAATTTAAACCTAGATTATAGATGTGATATGGCATAGGTCATCCTTCGATCCATTGTAGAACTTGGAAACCCACTCAGGGAATATTCGTTCACATTTTTGTTGAACGCAGTTGGTTTTTACCATCCTGTATTAAAACATTTCCTTTTATCAATAGTGCAATTTATAAACAATGTTTTGTGAGTAGAATAAAATTTCCAATGGTAAACTTAACTGCTTTTTCGACGTTATTTTACCAGCTAACTAAAAATAGGAAAGCCTTGAACCCCTTCCACTAAATTTAGTTAGTATTAAGATTCTTTTACAGGGAGTGCAGTGGAGCTGACGCTGAAATCATTAAGTATTTGGTTATATCATCGCTAGTCTCACTGAACTCTTCTGAATTCTACATGTCATGTGTGGTCTGGCGTCTCCTTACCATCAACAGGTCCCAGGTTCAAACTAGTCAATTCCCTAAAAAACACGCTCAGAACGTCGTTGCGCTAAAGTGGTAGGGAGACACGATATAGAACAAACAGACACCACGCAGAATGTTAGAACACGACGTCCTGTGGCTGCACTTAAAGCATTATCCAACATGGTGGCGTTGCTGTCAGGGTTCCTCCGAGTCATAATCCCCAGGTAGTGGTCATCCAAGGCAGTAGTAGGCCTTGGGCGGCCTGAGAGAAGCATATCATCGATAGTTCCTGTCTCTCTGTATCTCCTCCATGTCCGAACAACATCGCTTTGGTTCACTCTGAGACGCCTGGACACTTCCCTTGCCGAGAGCCCTTCCTGGCACAAAATAACAACGCGGACGCTATCGAACCGCGGTATTGACCTCTAGACATGGTCAACTACAGACAACATGAGCCGTATACCTCCTTCCTGGTGGAATTACTGGAACTTACCGGCTGTCGGACCTCCTCCGTCTAATAGGCGCTGCTCATGCAAGGTTGTTTACGTCTTCGGCCGGGTTTAGTGACATCTCTGAACAGTCAAAGGGACTGTGTCTGTGATACAATATCCACAGTCAACGTCCATCTTCAGGAGTTCTGGGAACCGGAGTGATGCAAAACTTTTTTATGTGTGTACATACACCTTTCTACTAAAATAACCGGCACCACGTGAATGACGAAATCTGATTAATTTAGCTGTTGAAGAATGGCTCTCACATTAGGAGAGAGTAAATTACTCCATTATCTCGTCCTTCACGTTGGCACTAGTCAAAAATGCAGAGGCAGGTCGCAAGATGTATAAGGCACATTGCATGGATGAAAAATACAATAAATTCATGCAGAGTTATTATAGTGAGTCTATTTAATACGAACCACAGACTCGCGCTCCATCCTGCTGACAATCAAGATATGGCCAAATTCACGTAGCATCACGTTCCTACATCAATCGTAATCAGCGGGCGAGGTATGCCTAGCGGCAAAGAGCCCACGGGAATAGTTCCGCTACACAACGGTAATTCTTAAGCGCTGGGTAAAGACCTGCGTATCCTGGGAGTTAGCACGTTCCAAGATTCAACGAGAGGAACCTGTTAGCCAGTTTTCGAGGGAACCACTTACGGCAGCCGTCTGTGTTAACCTCACACAATCAGAAAAATAGGAATGGAGATTAACATGCAACGTCCCGTCTATGAAGAGGCCTGGGAAGGGAATCTACTGTGACCTGTCCAAAGGAATCGTACTGTCTCTCATCCTGATATATTTAAAGAAATCCCTAAACTAAGTAACTCCGCAAACAGGCCCTCAAGACCACTCGCCGCTGAATAGCGCCTGTCTCACCCTCTGGTGATATCGTCATAGGATGTGGTTGGAGACGCATGTGGTCAGCAAACCGCTGTCACGGCCGTTGGCAGCTTTCCAACTTTGGAGCCGCTACTTCTCGTTCAAGTACCCCCTCAGTTGTCCTCTCGAACCTGAGTACACACCTCTCCGTTTCTCCCTTCAAAGAAAAATCCCTGGCAATACCGAAAAGCAACTCCACGTCCTTCGCATTGCAGGCAGACACGTCGGCTGCTCAACAACAGCTGGGGACTACTTAGGTTAACATAAATCTGGTTGGCGGAATGGATTTGAATCCTGCTCGTCCCCGGTGCGAGTCCGATGTTTTTAGTACTGCGCCTTCTCACTGATTAAAGAAGCTGAGCTGCCCACAACCTTGCACACTGCATTGGCTTACCAGGCAAGACCCTACTGAAGATTCTGTGTCTTCCTCCAACCTTTTAATTGACGCACCCAGCCTGTTATACGGGGACCTACATTTAAACATATGCTACGAATCACGGTGACAGTTGGCTTTTTACATATTGCCTTATAATCGTCAGAAGTGGAAGAAGCGAGAAGTGACGTAAAAATCCACATACCACCGGTAATCGAATTCTAATACTTGGATTTGGAAACTGACATTTACCCAGTTTTTTGTCAGAATATTTATTTTTATTAGTAAACAGGCATATAACATAGTGTAATCAACAGATTCAGACAGTTTCATTTAGTTGTCCGTTCTAGGAGTTTCTGAGTTCTTCAGCTTTCACTACTTAGTACTGGATACTATCTTTATAGTTTACAAAACGATATTTATTATATTAGACAACGTAAGTTTTTATGTATTAAAACTGAATTTTACTACAGTCTGTGAAACAAATACAACTGGATCATTTAAGTATTAATAATCGTTAGAATAATCATTATGTATGGCACTATTTATATATTAAGGACATTGGGCGTTCCTGCTAAAGCAAAATGTGATGCAAGGCATATGGTATAAGTTTTTCAATACAATGGGCACTTTATACTCAACTCTTTTAGATGTTAGGCAGTCAGATACGATTTTATAAGAAGAAAATATGATAAAAATTAGTTGAATTATATAGAGAAATAGTCCATAAGTCAAAGTTTAAATAAAACTTTTATCCATTCCGGATTTGCAACACAGCGACTGTCTTGTTGAAGGTTTCAGGAATTACTGCAACCAATCGCCGTTTTTTTTTCAATTTTAATTTATTCATGACCGGTTTCGAATCTCCTGGGGATTCATCATCAGATGATACAATTTAGTTTGGAGTATTGTGGGGATCGTGCATCTGTGGCAAATATAGAGACGAAAAAGTGAGCACTGTATGTGGGAAGAATTTTAAGATTCTAAGATTAATTTGATGGTATTACTCACTGTTTTTATTCTTGTTGCAAGCACTGCTCTGGAAAACAATGTATGCTTTCCAGTATCGTTAAATATCTGCCTCCACAAAACTCTTTGGCGACAACAACAGCCACACTCTCTGGTTTGTCTATATTTTATAAAGTATGTGGGAGTCGCCATCGGTGGAAAAGTGCCTGTTTCACTTGATATTTAACGATACTGGAAAGCAGACATTATGTTTTCCAGAGCAGTGCCTGCAACAAGAATAAAAACAGTGAGTAATACCATCAAATTAATCTTACAATCTTAATATTCTTACCACATACAGAGCTCACTTTTTCGTCTTTATATTTGCCACGGATGCACGACTCCCACAATGTTCCAAACTAAATTGTATCATCTGATGATAAATCGCTAGGTGATTCGAAACCGCTCACGAATAAATAAAAATTGAAGAGAAAAGGCGATCGGTTGCAGTAATTCCTGAAACCTTCAAAGTTTCAATGGTTAAGTTAGGCAATTAATGAGGGTACCATTTTCTGTATTTTTGTGGAGCCATAAAAATATACCAGTAGCTAAAAATATGCAACAGGTTATTAATTTAGAATCATGTGCGGTACTTTTTGTGTTGAAATTACGGGTAGTTTAATTTCCCGACGGAACTCACAGTATACACTCGCAGATTCAATTTTTCTCTTCTTTTACACTTTTTACATTTCACTGCACTACCATTATTTCGTTCCACTTGTTTGTTGTCTCGTGATGTTACGGTCGTGGTCACCGAGAGGTGGAGGGGCTAGGCTTACAGAAAGGTGACTGGTGTGGTTGCAGACGGCGGAGCTTCTTCATCACGTTACAATGATTTATTTTCTGAATGGCTTTT